>NW_013666411.1:305710-306858 GCF_000517525.1 Limulus polyphemus
TGTTACACAAGGAGGATACATTAACCATCGACTTAACCAGCCCCAGACAATCACAAGCCCCTTCCAGACCCTGCAGCTAAATCCTAATATTCAGTCCCGTTAGAAGTAACAATATTATGCTTGAAGTATTACATTGATACTAAGTAACAAACTGATCATGCTGATGCAGGTTATCATACAGTAAAATATATACTTTTAATGGCATCTATCACTCCCTTATTTGATTCCAAGAACGTAGCATCACTTTCTGTTTCGTGTGAATACCATTTTCTTGTC
The DNA here is from genome assembly GCF_000517525.1 of Limulus polyphemus. Taxonomy (NCBI): domain Eukaryota; kingdom Metazoa; phylum Arthropoda; class Merostomata; order Xiphosura; family Limulidae; genus Limulus; species Limulus polyphemus. The sequence continues at coordinate 305,987 of NW_013666411.1, forward strand.
AGGAAACTTACCGTAAGAGAAAACATATTCAAATTAGAAATTTGAACAGAGGAAAGTCAAAACTTATTTATATATGTGTGTGTGGTAAAATGTAACTTCGCAAATATCAAAAAGGCACTTGTATTCATGTAAAGTACACATATATAAACATTCTACGAGTCAGATATGAATTGTCATCCAAACAATTAGATATAAAAATACCAGTGTAATTGCCTATATATTTTCAAAACAAACTGATCAGTATACGTAATCAACTAAAACACATAAACCAACAACAGATATCTGATGATTATTGAAAATATTTACAAATGCAAGAAAAAAAGCAGGTAATGTTGATGAAACTTAGGATTCGCAGCTGTTATTTTTTACAGTATAAATGTTGATCTCTGCATTTGAATTTCATTATATATTGTTAAAAACTTATTTATGCACTGTCAAAATTTCCGCCAAATATTCTTGACAACTCCATCTAAAGATGCAGAACTGTTGGATTCATGAAAGGACATGCACAAAAAACAAATGTTGAACTATATAACGTTGAAGAGCAATAATATTCTAACAAAATTTCGCAGCTTTCCTACCTTTTGGTTTTCAGCAATTTCTTATTTCTCAAGAACATCTATTTTTATTTCTATTAATCCCCATAACAACCAGCTCATTCACATCCACAGACTCATATAGGAGAGGAGAGCAACGGCTTAACAACCAGCTCACTCACATCCACAGACTTATACAGGAGAGCAACGGCTTAACAACCAGCTCATTCACAGCCACAGACTCATACAGGAGAGCAACGGCTTAACAACCAGCTCATTCACAGCCACAGACTCATATAGGAGAGCAACGGCTTAACAACCAGCACATTCACAGCC
>NW_013666411.1:307797-308954 GCF_000517525.1 Limulus polyphemus
CAACAGCACATTCACAGCCACAGACTCATACAGGAGAGCAACGGCTTAACAACCAGCTCATTCACAGCCACAAATTCATACAGGAGAGCAATAATTGTATAAAATGCACCTGGAGAATAGGAAAAGAATAGTTGTACTATATCAACCTGGAATATTGGAGAACAGTAATTGTACAATATGCATCTGGAGAATTGGAGAACAGACATTACACACTAGGTACCCGAAATTAGTATTTTTGTATGGTTATAGGGCTTTTTAATACAAATATATTGATTAATCTGTATGATTAAATATTTTTAATTTGCCTCTAAAAAGTAGGAGTAACCGTTGATATATTCTTTAACTAACAATATGCAAATTTAATATTGATTTATCCATATAGGTTCTTAGCAAGGGGGGGGGGTATCTTAGGCATTCAACATTCAACAGACAACAGCAGGTCAGAACTTGATTTATCATTAATGTTGATTTATCCCTATAGGTTCTTAGCAGGGTTATCTTAGGCATTCAACAGACAACAGCAGGTCAGAGCTTGCATGTTATTTCTGTACTTTGTTCTCTCCCAAACTAGCGTAATACAATCAACAGAGAAATCCCAAAGATAACAATAAGTACACAATCTGATTTTTAACAGTGGTAAAACATATCTCCATAACTTAAAAATACTAGGACCAATCTGTCAATAGTATATGCATGTCTATATACACAAGCTAAAACTAAATTAAATCTAGGTTAAGACTAACATTGTGATAAACATGTGTACATAATTTGAAACAAAATTCGGGAGCAGCCTAATACTGAAGCCCCCCCCCCCTCCAGTGGCACAGTGGTATGTCTGCGGACTTATACTGCTAGAAACCGGGTTTCGATACCCGTGGTGGGCAGAGCACAGATAGCCCTTTGTGTAGCTTTGTGCTTAATAATAACAAACAAACTAATACTGAAAAAAAATGAGAAAAAAATTTATTCTTCACAAGTTAATAACTCAGTACGGGACAAGCCTAACATTGTAACAAACTTATCTTCACGTGTTTAAATAAAGTTCTGTGTCGACATTATTGAAATTATACGCGACTCAAAGTTACCGTATTTTTCGGTGTATAAGACGCTCTTTGTTCCCCCAAAAGAAGAAGTGGAAAAGAGGGTGCGGTCTATAC
>NW_013666411.1:309962-316487 GCF_000517525.1 Limulus polyphemus
TATTAACTATCCCCAATAACCTCTGTACTAAACTAGAAATATTAAACATATAGAACCATATTGTAATTTTTTGCTGTACATACTGTACTGATATATTGTAAAACAGGTTTTTAGAATCACATATGGGTATTCGCGTATTCACCCTATAAGTGTATTGAATACTGACATAAAATTTTACAGAAAGTCACCTTTATCTACAAGTTTAACTTTGTGCAGTATGATCCAAATATACGTAAACCTGTCGTTTAAAGTAAAAGTTATATATAAATTTAAGATTAACCTATTATATAGACAAAATAGCTTTAGAAGTTAAAACTAAGTACGTGAACAGCTTGCAGTATTGAGGGGGGAAAAAAAACACGTCACCAAAAATCTGAATTTCGCGCAAACCTACACGAGGGTTATCTGCGCTAGCCGTCCCTAAGTTAGTAGTGTAAGACTAGAGGGAAGGCAGCTAATCATCACCACCTACCGCCAACTCTTGGGCTACTCTTATACCACCGAAAAGTGGGATTGACCTACACATATAACGCCCCCACGGCAGAAAGGGCGAGCATGTTTGTTGGGACGGGGATTTGAACCCGAGACCCTCAGATTGCCAGTCGAGCGCCCTAACCACCTGGCCATGTCGGCCCGAATAAGATGCATAGTATGACATACAGACATAAATAGATTAAAACAAATACTTAATCTCTGCATTAGGTACGTTTAAGATATTCTGCATTGTATTGCATCGAAGGGGTTATTTGAAACAATGTTGTTGTGCATTAGCTCAAAGCTACACGGTGGGCTATTTGCGCTCTGTCCCTCACAGAGAACCGAACCCTGGATTTCGGCGTTGTAAGTCCATAAACTTACCACTGACCCATTTTAGAACCGCTTGAAACAAGCAATGTGTTCAGATGGACTAAAATAATATCCTTTTTTTTTATCTGGACGATTTAATTTTATGACGCGCCCCTCTACGTAAAACCTCATTTAAAAAACAAATTTCAATACTTCTCTCTTACATTTGTTATTGGATTACTTATTACCAATAGAAACAGAAAATTTCCATTCACTGAATGCGTGGAAGCTTGAAACCTTTAGAATAAACAATTTTGAACATTTTACAGAGTATATTTATAGTATATACGAAGCATGTGCGTGACCGTGTGCTGGAAACGTGATCCTTTGTTTAAACAAAGCTGTCCATGTAGTAAACAGCTATATGCGTTCTCTGATAGGATTTAAGTGCAACTATAAAGAAATATAGTTAAACATAAAATCTATAAGCTTTGGCTGTAAAAATAAATAGTGTGTAATTGTTTGTTGCAATGTGCAGTCATTCTAAAAATAAAAAGGGAAATTTAGATTTATTTCGTATTTTTATGTTACGATGGAGAGATTGGTCATACTTGACCAAAATCCAATACATTTAGTGTTAGGGTAGAGAATATAAAAGATAAAATTCAAATTTTACTGAAATTTTTTTGATATTCATTGTGAAAGTTCTAGAAATTGTGCAAATGAAAATATTTTTATTAGCTGGAAAATCACCTTGCACTTAAACTGATTCCGTAAAGGCTTCTTAAATGCACGGACAAGTCGCAAATAAAAATACTTAATTAAAAAATTTGATTTTTACTAAAAACCTGCTAAAATTCCTGAATACACACTTGCTACAGGTTATAATGTGTATAGTTTCATGTTTACAGGGTCGGTCAAAATGACACCTAGTCTCATCTAGTGTTAGAGACTTAATAGATATTATGTATGTGTAAAGTGGCAAGTGTGTAATGGTACTGGTGTAAGCTACATTTTTAATGTTGTAAGTTTTTTGTTAGCTAGATGGTGTGTGGCACTAAGATAGGCCTAGAATGTCTAGGAAGTTCTAAGTTGATGTCAAGTTGTTCTCGTACATTCGAAGCTAAACTATGAATACGGGATTGTTGTTTCGAGAGAGAGTGAATTGAAAGATAGTAAGAAAATAATTGTTTCCTACTGATAAAGTGAATCGGTCAGTATATTTATACTTTTGTTAGTTATCACGCTTATTGAGTAATTTAATTTTATGCTAGTCCCAGTATTGTAATTTAGAACTACAATAGTTTACAACAAAGTGTTCAAGCTTATAGAAATTTAAAGAAGGAGATAAATTAATTTGTTATTTTTACGTGGATTTGACATTGAATTATTTTTAACAGTTAATTTAGAATAATCTGCCAAGGAAAGAACAACATTACAGCATTTGGTGTCAGAAGTGGGATTATTTTGGTGAAAATAAAATCTACTTTTGCTTAAACTTCAACTTTAGTCCAAGATGGCCACATGTGGACAGAATAAGAGAGAGAGGGAAAACTTATTAGACATGACAAAACAATAGAAAGAAAAACAAAGAGAAACGGACAATATTTAAAAAGATCAAGAAGAAAAAGGGGACAAAAATTAGAAGAACGTGAGAGGAGTTAAAAGAAAGAGATATACTATTTAAGAAATAATCAAATACGAAAAATTAATCTAATTAAAGACAAAATCAATGAAACCTGGAGATAAATACAAAGATTAAAACAATAAGATTGAAGAAGTAAGGAAAGAATGTAATGATAATATTGACGAAGTAAAAAAGAACGTAAATGACGGAATAAAACATCTGCAAGACAAATTGTTACATGCTAAGATTAAACCAGCTACACCCCTTTCTGCACTGGTTCAAAATTTCCAACCAAAAACACTATCTACTACCAAATATGGAATAGAAGATCATATTTGATCTACACTACACCTATTACCACTATTGTTGTAACATCTGTTATTGAAGAACCTTCTTGGACTACTCCAACCAAAATACTATTAAATCCAATTCCAGAATTTAGCTAGCCAATTCAACATCAGCCAACAGAGAAATCAATAGACTATCATGCAAAAATACAATAGGAATCATACCAGGCTCAGTTTGAAATTATCTTCAGAAAGAATTGGACAAAAAAACAAAAAAAAACATTTATCTTGCTGTCCATTTAAAAGGACCATCTTTGACAACATTAAGTAATCTTCCAGCTGATAGCTGTAACACCTATCAAGCTTTGGTAGCCATCCTATCCAAGAGGTTTGTAATGTCACACCAAGAGAACTATCCAGAGCAAAGTTCTGGAATAGGATATGAAAGAAAGAAGAGACGTTAGCTGAACTTGAGGAAGATTGGGAAAGGTTTGCCCAGATACCTTACATGGACGTTCCTCGAGAATTGTTCAATTCAATGGCACATGATTAACTTATAGGCGACATAACAGATGAGGATATGAAAATTAGATTGAAGCAAAGCAGGTGTACATCCTTAAGAGAAATTCTGCAGTTGATGATGGAGCTATAATCCATTAAGGAATGTAGCAGATAAAAAAAATAAAGATACTGTTTTGCAATTATGGGATCATCACATTAAGTAAAGTTGAAATATCAAATCACACCGCGAAAGTTTAAAAGAATTAAGAGAAGTAGTTAGACAAGTATGTACATAGAATAGTGAAAATAAACAACAAGATAATAAGTACATGAGTAAGGAAGCACATTTTGCTAATATAATAATAGGTAGGAAAACAACGATTTATAAGCATAATGAAGCGTTTTATTGATGGTGGAACATACTACATGTTTTGACAAAACATTTGTCTGTCTTCTTCAGGTATGATCTATACTAAACAATACAGGGTTTATATATATTTACAAAGAACAAACACAAGGATTAAATGTGACAGAAATGATGTCAGCAAGTGACAGGGTTATAAGTAAAGGTCAAGTTTGATCAAGTGTATGGATGGTAAATATGTTGCTAGGGCCATTATCACGGTTGAGTGAGAGATCGTTTGTATTGATGATTTCTATAGTTTCTAAATAATCTTATTCACTTTTTGTTTTGGGTTGGTGTAGGTAAAGAATTTCATCCCAATATATTTTGTGACCTGTTTTTAACAGATTAATAAACCCTGTACTCGAAACTAAACCCTATTCTCTAAAAAAAACATTTTAGACTTTGTAAATAGAATCAAAAACTCAAAAGTAAACCAAGAAGATATCTGAGTATCTTTCGACTTAAAATCTATGTTTGTCGCAATACTTGCAGAACAAGCCTTATACCGTTTAAGAAAAAGAACTAAAAGGCAATCTTGTAACAGAAGATCTTATCAACCTCTCTGCTTAAACAACATTTATTTCACATACAAAGGCCAGTTTTACAAACAAAATAATGGATTAGCGATGGAACACCCTTTTTCCTCTGCTTAGTGACCTTTACGTGTCCACTCTAGAAGAAGAACTGTTTGGAAACAAATTCACAATATCAAGAAACCTAAGATCTGGTTAAGATATGTCGACAATATTTTAGTATATGGTGACGTGTGAAAGATACTGTACTTAATTTCATTGAATTCTTAAACAACTTGAGACCCACTGTCATAATATTCACATATGACGCAGAATCTAACAGTTGTCTTCCCTTTATAAAATGTTAATGTAAAAAGAGAAAATATTAAATTTACCATCAGTATATACAGGAAACCCCGTTCGGTCACCATGCTGCCACACATAAGATCTAATCATCACATGTCACAGAAAATATCCTCCGACTTCACCTACATAAATCGTGCTACACAACTTTGCACTCACAAAGAAGATTTAATAATTGAATTGAACTACTTACAGAATATATCACTATCCAGATGTTTCAGCCCCAATATCATAGATAGGGCCTTTATTAAGCTTCAAAACCATAAAAAATATTATCTTAACTCTAACCTTTTACCTATCAACAACATAAAACAGCAAATTTGTTTCATTCCCTTTTATGCTAGAAATTACCAATGAGATTACAAGCCTATTTAATCATTTGAGCATTGGTGTAAAAACTTCAAACCTTCACATAAAATTAACACCTTACTACGTAACCAGAAAGAATCCCTATTAAAGAAACAAAAGCAAAGCATATATAGTATCCCATGTGAATGTGGAAAGAAATACGCAGGACAAACGTCACGTTTCTTGGAAATCAGACTCAAAGAACACCAAGGTCACATGCGTAGAGGTGAATTTCAGATATCTGCTTTATATATCATCAATTTGAAATAAATCACAAAATATTTTGGAATGAAATTTTTCTCCTACATAAACCCAAAATTAAAAAAGAAAGAGATTATTTAGAAATTATAGAAATCAAAGCAAACGATCTATCACTAAACTGTGATAACGGCCCCAGCAATATTAGCCTTATTTGGCAAGGTATATTTACCATTCATACTATTACGTCTCTGATCCTTAGTTAATTGCCCCTTCCTTAGTATTGTTCGTCCCGAACAATAGCCACTTGCATTAAACAACAAACAGTTAACAATAACTCAATTAAATGTACAGAATTACAAACACAAAATTACAATTCAACAAAGTCTCTTAATTTTACGGGACGTATCTTCTTCCGTACTGATCCCGTCTCGTTGGCTTCTGCTTCACGTGGGGTTCATCTGCTTCATCGGGAAATGTTCTATCATCGGTAACAGTTACATCAGTGATAGTAACTTCATCAAGAGCTTCACTGTTTCCCTTCTCAAAACTGAGTAGAGTTTCTTCTTCGACGGTAGCTTTTTCAAGTGACACGTCTTCAGCAGCGTCATTTGTTCTGTTGTCCACTTCGTCCAAACTGAAATGTCCTGGACCGTGATAACGCCAAAGCCTGTTGGCATGCACCACTTGTGGGTTACCTCGCCGACCACATTTTATCTGGAAAGTCACGTCTGAGAGACGATCCACTATGTCATATGGGCCTTCCCATGGAGAAGACAACTTAGGAGACTTCCCTTTGGTCTTTCTGAGATTATACAACCATACCTTGTATCCTGGTACAAAGCTGACTTCAGTAGATCTCTTATCATAAGTTAACTTCATCGAATCAGCAGACGTTTTCAAGTTTGAACGCACTTGATGGTGGATATCATCCATCCTTTGCGATAACATTTTCACAAACTCTGACACATTCTCAGGCAACTCTTCATAAGGTGGGCGTCCTGTTAACAGATCCACTGGCAACCGAAGTTCCCGACCAAACATCAACTTTGCTGGAGTGTATCCAGTGGTTTCATGCTCTGCTGTCCTATAGGCCATCAATAGTGGATGGAGTAAGACATCCCAATCATCTTGACGGCTATTACAAAACTTTGCCAATTCCTGTCCTAGTGTCCAGTTGTACTTTTCTACCATCCCATCGGACTGTGGGTGAAGTGGCGTTATCCTGGTTTTTCAGATGCCAAACAACTTGCAGCATTCTTGGAACACAGCTGATTCGAAGTTACGGCCTTGATCTGAATGCAGTTCATATGGCATACCAAATCTGAAGAAGAAGTCACTAACAGCCGAAGCTACAGTTGTAGCTTCCTGATTTGGTATTGCATACGCCTCAGGCCACTTGGTGAAATAATCCATCACCACACAAAATGGACTTGTTTCCAGCACGAGTTTGGGGGAGAAGGCCCAGCAATGTCGACGGCTACTCTTTCCATTGGT
>NW_013666411.1:317405-320033 GCF_000517525.1 Limulus polyphemus
TGCTTGGCATTTTACACCTAGCTGTTGGGACTTTCATGATGGGGGTTGGTGGGCGTCGCTCAATACCAACCACTACTGGTCTCCTTAAGGCCGACTTGTTGGTAATATTCTTCCTACACTGGCTCCTCAAATGTCTGTGCTTTCCACAGTTCCAACAACTTTTCTGGATACCAGCTTTTCCTGCTGTGGCACCTCCCCTGTGTTGAAGTTGCCAGCATTGAGCTCTCTTGTGCCCAGGTTTGTTACAGTGCCAGCAAAGTCCCTCAAACCTCTCTGAAAGCTGACCTTTTCTGGCCTTGAATCCAGATGACTGTACCAACCTCGGTACCTCTGTGCTGGACTTAACGTAGGATTCAAATTCGAGTGCTCTGGCCATTGCATCATACATGGTAGAGGGGTGTGCTTGCTTCACTTGTATCTTAAGTTGTGGACTGTCCAAGGCATCTACGAACTGATCCCTCAACAACAACTTGAGGAGATTGGGTGGTGCAGTTGGGTAGGCCTTGTGTGCCATGCTTTCCAATGCCTGTGCCAGCTCTTGCAGGCTTTCCCCTTTAGCACGGGCTCTCGTCCTAAACCTAGCCCTGTAGACTTCCGTCTGATTTTGGGTTCCGTACCTGAGTTCTAGAGCCGCTACCAGTGCTCTATAATTGTGCCTGTTGTCTGCCGACAACTGTCCAAGTATTTCCAGTGGTTGTCCTTTCAATCTCGTTGCTAGATATAATGCTTTCTGCTCCTCTGTCCATCCATTCATCTCTGCTAGTAACTCAAACTGTGCTCTATGTGCTTCCCACCGTGCTTTCCCATCGTATTCCTGTGGCTTCCTTCTCACTGAATCACTCCTATTACTGGCATTCATATCTGGGATGTGACTTCTAACGGGACTGAATATGTCTGCATTAGGGTTTAGCTGCAGGGTCTGGATAGGGCTTGTCATTGTCTGGGGCTCGTTAAGTCGATCGTTAATGCATCCTCCTTGTGTAAAAGACAAAAAGTCGTCCTTTACCGTATCTAATTCGCTTTTAAATTTACTAATGTTTTCTATTTGTACTTCTTGCCACTGTTATAGTCTCTCTTCTTGTTTCTTTTCTTTTTCCTCCAACAACTGCTGTAACTTCTCTTCTTGTTTATTTTCTTTCTCCTCTAACTACTGCTGTAGTCTCTCTTCTTGTTTATTTTCTTTCTCCTCCAGCCACTGCTGTAGTCTCTCTTGTTTATTTTGCTGTTCGAGCTGCCATTGTTGTAGGTTTTCTTACCACTTCTAAAATCTTTCTTCTTGTTTCTTTTATTTTTCCTCCAACAACTGCTGTCATCTCTCTTCTTGTTTATTTTGTTGTTCGAGCTGCCATTTTTGCAGGTTTTCTTGCAACTGCTGTTGTCTCACTTCTTGTTTCTTTTGTTGTTCGAGCTGTCATTGTTGCATGTTTTCTTGCAACTGCTGTTGTCTCTCTTCTTGTTTCTTTTGCTGTTCTTGTATTGCTACCATCAAATCTGCTAAGCTGTAGTTTGATTTGCCGCTTCTCGTTTCCATTTTCTCTTTTTCTTCTTTTTTTTTATCCCACTTTCTGACACCAATTTGTTACACCTCCAGTCGTTAGTTGATTTTCCGTAACTTCGTTTCCACGAAACTTTAGTGACACAAGTCCTTTCTTAATAAAACTGGTTTATTCTTTCTTAATATAACTTTACCGATACACTTATTTTCAACAGTCGCTCTATAACAACGAACGTGTTCAACTTCAACAATACTCTCTGACTGCAGTTCAATTACTCACTACACTGTTTCCGTCACGTTGTGAGCGTCTTATATATATACCAGACTAACACATATCTAGTAAATGCTAGGGCATTCTTGAAGTAACAGGATATTTCTAGAAATACGTGGCGTGATCTAGTCACGTGACCTCGCTGACGCAACAATAATAAGTATTTCAACTGTAACTTGAAATAAAATATTACTAGGAACTATAGCCAAATTATTGTGGGGAAGAACTCCTCACAAAGAATACCAGAAAGAGAGAATTGTTATAGATGCAGGAAACCTGACCATTACAGCCGAGATTGTAAGAAATCATCAGCAGTTAAAACACCGAGGATAGAATACCCAAAGGATGGGCTGGTCTTCCATCCCAACCAGATCAAAGGAACAACAAAGAGTTAACCAGACTATAAACAGAGAGGTATTAATTATATTGGTTACGACAGCGGAGGTCACGTGACGCTAGTAACACGTCATATTCTCGTAGCTTCGTGAATCCTCGGGAGGTTACTAGATGTTATGTATTCTTTTATATAAGATGGCAACAATGTAATGTAATGTAATGGTAAGTGAACTGCGGACAGAGAGAGAGAATATTGTTGAGTTGAGCACGTGAGACGTTCGTTGTGAATTATAGCGTTTGTTATAGCGCGACTGTGGAAATTAAGTATATTGCAAAGTTGTATTCAGAAAGAATAAACCAGTTTTATTTAAGAAAGGACTTGCGACGCTAAAGTTTCGTCGGAACGAAATTTACGGAAAATTAACTAACGAAGGAGACGTAACAAATTGGTGCCAGATAGTGGGACGGAAAAGAAAAAAAATAGGAAACGAGAAGACGGCAAATCAAACTACAGCTTAGCAGATTT
>NW_013666411.1:320121-354623 GCF_000517525.1 Limulus polyphemus
GGAACGAATTTACAAAAAATCAATTAACAAACGGAGACGTAACAAATGTAATGGTAAGTGAACTGCGGACAGAGAGAGAGTATTGTTCAGTCAAGCACGTGAGACGTTCGTTGTGAATTATAGCGTTTGTTATAGCGCGACTGTTGAAATTAAGTGTATTGCAAAGTTGTATTCAGAAAGAATAAACCGGTTTTATTTAAGAAAGGACCTGTGTCGCTACAGTTTCATCGGAAAGAAATTATACGGAAAATTAACTAACGAACGGAGGGTAACAATATTTATCTACCCCAATTAAGAAAATAAGTTCATTATCCGAAGAAAATCATCTATGAGTCAATGGGAATGTGCTGATTGACACTGGTTCTACAGCTACATTTGCTCAATCCAATTTGTTAATGAAAGGTAGAAAATTGACTTCCAGAGATGAAGAGGGATTGATGTGAACGGCAGGTAGCCGCAAAGTTCCAGTAAAAGGAGAAGTTGGAAGTTACCTTTACCATAAAGAGCTTCTCCATACCTCATGATATATTAGTAATTGGCATCAAAGAAGAGTATATATTGGGAACTGACTTCATAAGGAAACAGGGAGGTGAGGTTAGGCTAGCTTGAAATAGCTTTACAGTCGATGAACAAGAAATCCTATGTAGTACATGACAATTTCTACACTAGAGGTTGAACTTCCACTGGAAACAGGAATGGTGTTCATTACTTTACTAAGAAGGGAAATAGTCATGCCAGGAATTATTAGTAATAAATCTTCATCTACTAATTGGAGCAAAGTGGAACCAAACACCTTGGTCCTGACTGATTGGTGGTTGGAAGATCTTTCATGGATGTGAAGAATAAAGGTTTCGTACATGATTTAACCCATAAAAGATTTAAATCAGCTTGTGACAAACTGTTGACGTCAAGGTTTTTTCATACATTTGAAACTAAATTATAAATATAGGATAGTTGTTTAGAGAGAGAGAGTGAATTGAAAGATAATAAAAAATAGAGAGTTGTTTCTAGCTCGTAAGGTAAACAGTCAGTATATTTGGATCCTTGGGCGTCTGCAGAAATTTTCTATGAGGAGGGGAGCAAAGTTAAAGTCAAGGGACGATGGACCCGACCCGCCTTCAAAGTTTTGGCACTACAGTTAAGAGAATAGGCAAGTTCCTATAGTCAGATTTGATGGGTTTAATACTTGTAAGGTTAGTTTAAGCCTTACTACAGACTTGGAGCTATATATATATACTCTGCAAGACTGTGTCAGTCTCTTTGATAACCTGCTGCCGTTATTACCAGCAGGTGGCAACAGGTTGACTCCGATCACACTGTGTTAGGCCTCAGGGGATGTTGACAAGACCCTTTAAGATCTGAATGAGAATTTCCATGTCCAATATCCAAGAGGCTGCTGTGGTAGTGACTTTTATTAGAATTGAAAATTAAGTGTAATAAGTAGTATGAAATTGTGAAGTGAATAAAAAAAACTTGTAAATTCATATACTGAATGAATAAAGAAAGGATTGTGTTTCTCATTTTTCAGGGGGCAAATGCCCCTTCCCCCCCCCCCTATGCGGACGCTAATGTTTGGATCTGTGTTAAGTATCATGTAATTAAGTTGAATTTACGTTAGTCCTAGTACAGTGTTGTTAGAGAGTTTGAACGTAAGTCATCAACAATTTACGACACTTGGGGATAAGACGTACTGCTAACTTAATTTCCCACAAAGTACAAAACGCATAACTATCTTACCCATTATTAGTGGGTACAACATAAAAGGTTTCTCTTTCTAAAACCTGTAGGCATAATTATAAACGTATGCTGTATTCTAAAACAAAAAGACTATAGTGCTTCCAACTACTTTTCTTTTGTGTTAGAGGTTATGCCTAACTCTTTCTTCGCTTGTAGAATAGTCTTTTCTGACGTTACCTTCCCTCCAGTGGCATAGCAGTGTGACGGCGGACTTACAACTCTAAAAATCGGGTTTCGATACCGTGGTGGGAAGAGCACAGATAACCCACTGTATAGCTTTGCGCTTAGCAACAAACAAAGGCATTACCATTTCGTTGGCCATATAGTTTCCTGTGCCAACTTCATATTTCATTCTACCACATAGTTTCATAACGTTATTTGCGCATGTCTAGTAGTGGCGCAGTTTATTTTCACTTTCAGAATTCAAACATTAATTCAAGGTGGGTGTTATAAGAGTTAATGCTTTGGGGGCGGGTGTTTTGTTGTTAGTGTCACATAGTTTTGTTATTATTTAGTTTTCATATCACACTTCTTTGCTTCGTCCAGAAAATATACCCAACTCGGATGCGTAAGTTCATATTCGTGTTAAGGATATGTTTTGTTGAATTTCTTTTACTTTTAGTATTTCTCTAATTATTAAAGGAATTTGTCCTTGCATTTCAATTAATCGTCTCAAAAAATTAAAACTAGATTATACTTCTAAATTATACTTATAGTTATACTAAAACTGAAAGGGCAGCAAATGAGCAACAGAATTAGAAATTAAAATATAACTGAAGGTGTGAAAGTGAAACAAAAGAGCACCTGAACTTTCACTGTTTAGATTTAAATATTAGTTCAATCAAATATATTTAAAGATATTAAAAAATATTGGTTCTCAGGCCATGTACATAAATCAGGACCTGATAATGTTTAATATTTTAGTATTTATAACAGATCAAAAGATTTGAAAATTACATAGATAATTTCATTTAGGTATTTGTTAATATTAATAATAACATACAGATGCAACATTAAATGATAATATTTCTTTCGTCTGCGACAATTATCAGAATTTTCAAGCGATTCAATCATCAAAGCATTACTACACTCTATAATATTACTACTACTGCTACAACAGTACAACTTATAGATACTGTATGTGTAGTGCTGTTGTACTTGTAAGTTTTAGTATAATGGTATAAATTATGTTCATGTTCTTAAGTTTATTTCAGAATTGTGTTACTAAACATTTCAAAAGCTGTTTATTTTGAAAAATGGCTTTGACTAGAGCTTGCAACAAATGCATATCATTTAAAGAAAATGTGATATGATAAAATGTATACCAACACAGTAAATCACCTTTACTATGTTGGATTCACAGAACAAAGTTTTCATAAATTTTCCAAAATAGTAGATCAGAGTGGAGGTGCAACAGATGTTGATACAAAGATAGCCAGCAAACAAGTATCGGTGACACTGCAGTAACTTAGACTTAAAAAAGTCATAGTAAGCCTATTTTAGATCCACTAATGTTATAAATTAAGGAAAAATGACACTGCAATGTCAGCATCATTATTAGAAAGTGAAATTTTTTGTTCACAAAAATATGATGAACTGTTATGCCAAGTACAGTTAATCCTTAAGGAATTAATGTAATACAGAAGTAAAAAAATTAAAAACCAAAAAGTTGCTATTAATATCGTCCAAAAAGATTTCAAACCTCATGTGATGTAGGTTGAATGAAAATTGAAATTAAACAATATAGTTACAACCAAAATCTTGAAATATTGGGGTACCTGAAATGATTTGGAAAAAACACAGAAATAATAGTCAATTAAATAGCTAGTAATTTAGGTATTTCAATTAGACCTAATAATATAGAAGTATCACAGAAAGTTGAAAGAAAAGACCAAATAAGGGTATATCCCAAGACCTATAAAATTAAACATCAAGCCACTTTGAGAAATTTCTCTCCAGTGTATGAAGAAAAAAGGAAATTAACAACAAGAGATTCAGGGATTGTTGATGAAAAATATAACATGTATGTAAATGAACATTTGTTATTATTTTTTAGAAATCTGTTTTATAAGGCAAAGCAGCTGAGAAAGGGAAAAAGATTATAATTGTTATTGGTTTAAAAATGGTTGAATCCATTTAAGAAAGGAGGATTCAATGAATGTTATACTTGTAAGGAATGAAAATGATCTTCAGAAATTGTAAGTTAATATGTTATGGTGATCAATAACCTAAACAACTTAGGTAAAAAGGAAATAGAGCTTGATATAATGGACGATTACTTAGATATTAGTTAAATTGTATTCAAAATAACCCACTTGTGTAATTACTGATATAATACAATGTATTTTATAAAGGAATATTATGTTATGAGTTGTAATTTGACTTTCAGTGATGATTAATAATTTAATTATATAGAAAATGATCCTGAAATAATAGGTGACTATATTCATATTGATCAAATAAATAAGTGACTTTTCTGGTTTATCAATACATTAAATGAATGCTGGAAGTTTAAGAAAAGAACATGGATGAAAGTTTTTGTGAGTTGCACTATATAAGTTATGATTTTATTTGTTTGTATCTACAAAAGCTTGGCTTAAAGATGATGATATAATGTTTAATATTCAAGGTTATATTTCTTACTTTTTTACTATGGAAAACAGAATAGGTGGTGGAATTGTATTCTATATTAAAGAGGAAATTTCTTTTGATGTTTGTAAAAATTTTTAATAGTGAATAAAACTATAGAATTTATGGTCATACAAAATAAAAACTACTTTTTGGGTTGTCTGTACAAGCCACCTGAATGTGATCTGCAAATATTTTTGTCTCCACAGAGAGACATACCATTTTCTATTGTTTCTTCCCTCTTCTTCCAAACACTTTTCAATCAACTGCCATTCCTTCATTTCTTAGCAATTGACTTGAAACTTGGTAGCATTATATCTTGGTCTAGTATACCCAGACACCTTTTTCATTTAGTCCTTTTTAAGGATTTTATGGGGTTAAAGGTCAAACAACCCCAAAATATATATTTTTGGCTCTTGTGTAGTCATACTTACAACATTCAAGATGAAAAATGGCACAAATATAAATTCTCATGTGTTCAGTGCATTGACATATCTAAAAGTTGGATTTGCCCTTTCCGAGTCTTTCTTAAGGGGATCAAAGCTCTCAAAAGAAAAGCATAATTTTAGGGTTTTTAACAATTACTCTGCCATATTTTGGCCAATTTACATAGTATTTGGTACAAAGATACTTTTTACCAGTCCCATATTTTACAACCACATATGATATACACAAAAAATTTGGGATAATCCAATTTTGGTAACTTTAGGGGAGTCAAGAGATTATATGAACCCATAATTTTAGAGGTTTTGTCAATTAGTAACAACATAATGTTTAGGGACAACAAGGGACTTTTGGTCCATCTTGGCTGTCCTTTCCTCTAAACTTAAGTAAATGAATAAATAGTTGAATAGATAAACGAAATAAGTAAATATAAATACTAAAGTTAGCCTTTATCATTCATATAGTTATCAAACTTTCACTTAAACTAACTTAAATTTCCTGCCTCCACAACATCCAAAGGAAACCCATTCCAAAGACCAACCACCCTGTTAGAAAAATATAACTGTCTTAGCTGAAGATGACTCCTACTCTACCAAAATTTATATTTGTGTTCCCTAGTCCTACTATTCTTGCTGTTAAGTATGAAAAAAAATGATGCATCAACAGTATCAATTCCCTTTACAATCTTAAACACCTCAATCAGATCCCTTCTAACTCTTCTTTTATCAAGAGAAAGCAATTTCAAAAATATTAATCTCTCCTCATATGACAACCCCTCCATCCCAGGCACCATTCTAGTAACCCACCTCTGAACCTTTTCCAACAGTTCAGTGTTCCTTCTCAGGTAAAGAGCACAAGATTGAACCCAATACTCCAAATGTGTCCAAACCAGTGACCTAAACAATGAAATTATAACCTCTTTAGACTTCTATTTAATATTTCTGTAGATACAATGTAAAATCCTATTTGCCCAACCACTTGAAACAGCACACTGCTTGGATGGCTTGAGAGACTGATCAACCATTACATCAACATCCCTTTCTTTCATGACACTGTTAAGGTTATTCCCATCCAAAATTATACTTATAATTCAAATTATGATAAACCACATGCAATATCTTGCATTTATTATAATTAAAACCCATTTGCCATTTATTTTCTCAACTTATTAAATGATCTAAATTCTTTTGTAAATCAGCAGCATCCTATTCACAGCTAGCAACATCAAAGCCTTAATGTCATCAGCAAATTTAAGTAATTTATTAACCATTCCTTCTTCTATGTCAATGAAGTAAATCAAAAAGAGCAAAGGTCCTAAGACTGAGCCCTGAGGTACCCCACTTGTGACATTAATCCAGTTTAACTGAAGTCCATTTATAACAACCCTGCTTTCTTTCGTTCAATCCCTCTTCTTTCCAATTAGCCAACTTATCCTCACACCTGTAGATATAATTATACATATTTTTTTTACAAGCCTTTTATGTTACAACTTGTCAAATGCTTTCTGAAGATCCAGATACACCAAAACTACACCTTTACCCTCATTTACATGAGCAGTAACCTTTTCAGAGAAAGTTAAAGATTGGCAAGGCAAGATTTTCTCTTAGTGAAACCATGTTGGCTATCCAATAAAATTTTAAGCTTTGTTTGATGAATTTGCAAAGTATTTTTTTATCAGACTTTCAAAAATATTTCCCACAACTGATGTAAGACTAATAGGCTTATAATTACTTGAACAATTT
Source organism: Limulus polyphemus (assembly GCF_000517525.1). Lineage (NCBI taxonomy): Eukaryota > Metazoa > Arthropoda > Merostomata > Xiphosura > Limulidae > Limulus > Limulus polyphemus. Next base: position 326,673 of record NW_013666411.1, read on the forward strand.
TTATTACCTTCCTTGAAAAGGGGAGTGACATTAGCTAACTTCCAATCCTTTGGCACCTGCCCACTATTCAATAACTTACAAAAAAATAGTAGAAAGTGGCTCTCATATCCAATCCTTAACTTCCTTCAAAACCTATGGGAAGACATTACCTGGCCCAGGAGCCTTATCATTCTTTGAACTTCTAAATGTGTTATTAGCAAGTTCAGAATTAATGCAGTTATCTTGTTCAATCTCGTTTTCACCCATCCACTGTTCAATTTAACTTTGTTTAGACCAATTTACATAGAATTTGGTACAAAGATTTTTTTTTTCTATGGGTACACACTGACAAACAAAGATGTTGGACTTGTGTCATTTATCTGTGTTTTTCACAATTTTTGGTGTCAAAATTGACCATATTGGGATTGCTTGGTGGAGACGTTGCATTTTCTTGCAAATGTTGACCTCTTTAATTATGAATACATTTGAGGACATTTTAATTATGTTACATAATAATCATTTTTCTTTGATTATAGTTGGGGTTTTCAATGTTAACACCTTACATGAGTAAAGTTTGTATGTAAATGAGTTGTTTGATTAAATGTATTGGAATCAAAATAGAAACTAATTTCAACTTACCAGCAAGACTAACAAAGAGAACAAGTACATTAATAGATTATGCTGTATCTAATATCAAAAACGTTAATATGAATATTTTGTCTTTTGTAACTGATTATTATCCAACATTTTACTTAATTTATTCTTGTAATATATCAGAAGTTAAAAGAAATAACGGGAAAATTAATATCATTATACAAACTTAGAGAATGAATTAAGTGTTGTAAGTTGGGATATGTTATATGGAAACCAGGATGTAAATAAAGCATATGAATATTTTTAAAAGAATTTTGGAAGTATTATAACAGATGTTTACCTGAAAATTACAAAAAATATAGTATATAAAACAGAAGTTAGAATTAATAACAATAAACAATGGTTGAATAATTATATAAGAAAAAAAAGAAATAAATTGGCTTATAAAGCCAAACTTTCTGGTAATACTAGTGATAAACATATACTGTATATAGAAATAACTATAATTAGAAACATAAAGAAAAATTATGACAATATCCTTCTATCTCAGCATGATATTAAAAGTAAATGGAATTGTATTAGTAAAATATTAAATAAATCAACAAAAAACATCCTGTTGGTTACATTGTTGTAAATAATGCCACTATAACTAATACTTTAGCCAAAGCAAATGCAGTTAATTCTTACTTTGTCAATGGCAGTGAACAGTTGGTGAAAAAATTAACCACACTGGTAAATAATGAAACAAGTATATTTGTGACACCAACATATATATTTACACAAAAAATTACTTTCAACATATTTTTGTTCCTTTAAAATGCATATTTAATTTAAGTATTAAAAGTGATACATTTCCTGATTCTTTAAAGAAGGTCAAAATTATACTGCTTTACAAAAACAGTAGTAAAAATCAAATTTGTAATTACAGACCAATAGCTATGCTGAATACTTTTTCAAAAATAACAGAGAAACTAATTTATAATAGAATATGTGACTTTGTTGAGAAGTATAATGATCTGTTATTTGAAAATCAGTTTGGTTTTTGCTAAGGTATGCTATTCAAGAATTGTGAACACATTATACAAAATATGGAGAAAGGTAACCTTACTATATCAGTGTTTGTAGACTTATCTAAAGCATCTGACTGTGTTAATTATAATACATTAACTAAAAAAAAGTATTGTATGGGAATTAGGGATAATATGTATAGTTGGTTGAAAAGTTCAGAAAACAGAACCTTAGTAGTGAACATAGATTATAAATAATCAGAGAAACTATTAACAACAAAAGGGGTTCTTCGGGTGTCTGTTTTAAGACCTCTCTTATTTTTATTATATGTTAATGATATATCAAACCTTCCAATACATACAATTCAGATTTTATTGATGATGACACAGTAATTACAGCTTGTAATAATAATTTAAATTTATTAAAAGAAACAGTTAACCTTTAACAAGTGAAAATTTTGGCTTAATAATAATGATTTATATGTGAATATTGTTAAGACCAAATTAATTTTTGATATTGAAAATAAAATAATGAAATAAATAAATAAATATATATTTATGAATGGAGTATAACTTCAGAGATGTTCCAAAGTAAAATACTTGGATATATTTCTTGATGCTCAATTAAATTGTTATGAACATATACATGTTAGAAAAACTGTGGCCAAATATACAGGAGTAATAAATAAAGTAAACTATTTGGTTAATAAGGAATGTTTAATTATGTTATAGTTTAATATGCCATTATTTAACATTTAGAAATATTAGGTCATCAAGAAATTAATGTCGCTTTTGTTTATACAACTTATATATATCAAAACAAAACATTTATTAAATGAAATAGTCTCCATTCTTATCAATGATGCTTTTCCATCTTACATCATTTACATTTTCCATCTTTAATGCCCTGATTAAAGAAATCATTTGGCTTTGAAGCAAAAAACATGTCGATGTCCTTTTTAACACCTTCCACATTTGCATACATTTTCCCATTAGGATGATGTTGCAGTGAATGAAAAAGATGGTAATCTGATGATGCCACATCTGGAGAATATGGTGGGTGAGGGAGAACTTCCCAACCCAACTCCATAATCATGTGTTGTGTCAAACTTGCCACATGTGGACGTGCATTGTCATGGAGAAGAAGAACACCTTTCCAATTGATGAGTGAAGGGCATTTCTGATGAAGGGCTTGATTTAAACGTTATAGTTGCTGACTATAGATTTCTGCATTGACAGTTCGCTGTGGATTGAGGAGTTCGATATGAATTACTCCTTTGATGTCCCACCAAATGCGAAGCATCACTTTCTGTGGATGGAGTCCAGGTTTTGGGGTTGGAAGTGGATTTTGTCTAGGACTGAGCCATTGTTTTTGGCATTTAATATTTGCATAGAGAATCAATTTTTCATCACCGGTGACAATTCTGTCCAAAAAATGGTTCACGCACATTACTCGCCGGAAGAGATGAAGCACCGTTCACACATTGGAAACGATGATCATTAGAGAGTTTGTGAGGCACCCAAACATCTTCTTTATGGAGTTTTTCCCATATTCCTTAGATGTTTACGTATTGTTTCAAGAGAGACGCAATTTCAGGGCCATTTCACGAGTATGTTGCCTTGGGTTAGACTCAACAAGCATCTTCAAAGTATCAATTTCAACATGTTGGCCCCTGCCATCACAATTTTTAAGGCTAAAGTCACCTGAATGAAATTTTCTGAACCATCCTTAAACACTTATGAACATTCAAAACATTTCCATAAATTTCTTTGATATTCCTTGTGGCTACAGAGGTGTTGTTTCCCTTCTTGTATTCAAACAGCATTACATGCCAATTGTGTGTCTCATCATGTGCCATCACTATAGCCCCACATTGGCACAGCGGTATGTCTGCGGATTTACAATGCTAGAAACCGGGTTTCAATACCCGTGGTGGGCAGAGCACAGATAACCTATTGTGTAGCTTTGTGCATAACTACAAACAAACAAAGTCATCAATATAAGGGATTAGAGTATACTAAACTTTACGCATTATATAGGCTACACTAACGTGACGTTTAGGTGGTTCTTTTAACTATTATACATGATGTATGTTTTTTGGGGGGTTTGGGGTTAATAGAAAGTGTTCCTAAACGTAGACTATTAATTTCTTTGACGAGTTAATTATTTCTTGGGGAAATTATTACAGAAAACAAATTTAAATTCCTTGTTGCTTTTACCTAAAAGAATTGAGAGTAATTTTAGGTCTAAATTATAAGATCCTATTCAGCAGTTGTTTACATAAAATTAATATATTAAACATGTATTAAATACTTGAGTATTTTTATGTATACGATAAAAATTGAAATAGTTAATATATTTAGATTTGTAAACCTATTGAAAAATAAAGAAATTTATAGTTATGAAACCAAGATTAATAGAAATTAACATATACCACTGTTTAAAAATACTTAATTTTTAAATGTATTCAAAAATAACAGAAATTCATAGTTATGAAATAAGTATTAATACAGATTTATATATACCACTGTTTAAAAAACAAAAGGTAAACAATAAGTAAAAATATAGCATAAAATATCTAATAATATAAAAGATAAAGAAATTTAAGTTATACTTATATACTAGGTATTTAAGTGTAGATATGTAATTAAAAACTTGTTTTGCATAAAACTGATCAGTAATATTTATAATCAAAAGCCATTAATTTCCCCAAAAGGGGCCAAAGGCTACCTGGAGGAGTCGCCTGTTTTTATTCCTGGCATCACTATAAAATAGTATTTTGTTTGTCAGTCAGTCACAAGACACTAAAATGACGTCACTTAAGGGATGCTTAATGTTGCAATTTATACTGTCGTGACATCAGTAAAACATGCACATTCCATCTTAATTTCTTCTGTTCCACATTTTGTTAATGGGGTGGGGTTGACCGAACCTCCTGTTTTTGTGATGTAAAACAATTATGCTTATATAGTTATAGTGCAGCTGTTTATGGTATTTAACGTTTTCTACATTATTCTGATGAAGCATTAGCATTTATTAGCTTGAAATAGTCGCATGCAGTGGCTTCTGTTAACACTTTGTAATTGGAAGCTCGAAGTTATATTGCTACAGTTACTTTTTGTAGGTTGGATTTTTTGCAGTAGGTGTGTGATTTATTAACGATAAATTTCAACATAATGTAGTATATAGATAGATTATTCAAGATCTTGTTTTTGTCATCTTACGCCTTTTAATGAAGATGGGAACATTGACAGGGAAATAATATAATAGCTAATGCTCGGTGATAGGTTTTCGATTATAAAATTTTGTTGTTCTCGATTTTATTTTTATTTTATTACCTTATTTCCATAGTTACTATTTGCAAATAGTCAATAATATTTTAGGTCCATTTTATTGTTCTTTCTACGCGCCGTTATAACACATTTTCATCTCATCATTTAATTTCTGTTGTGCATATATTGTTGTATAGAAGATATTTTAAAGTGATTCATTAGGTGGAAAACGAATAGATAGATAGATAAACTTATATGTGGCGCCATCTAGTGTACCTAAATTCATCTAGAAATTTTAATAAAATTGACCCGAAAAACAGGACTAACTCGGTAACCCCAGGCCCAATTTTAACGAAACTTGTTTTATACTGTTTCTATTCTCATTTCATTACAAATATGGCGCTATTGTGTGCCGTTTTTGCTGTATTTCATTAGTGACCCGAAAAACGGGGCTAAAACTCGGTAACCCGTGGCCCGATTTTAACGAAACTTGTTTTATTCTGTTTCTATTCTCATTTCACTAGAAATATGGCGCTATTGTGCGCCGTTTTTGCTGTATTTAATTACAGACAAGCAAACAAACAATCTCGGAGTTTTAGTAGTATATAGATGTCTTGATTACGTTTACACTTTAGTTAAGCAATACATTAAACGTAAAACTAAAAGTGCAATGTATCGTAGTGAAAGTAGCTTTATTTTGGTACTATTTTTATTTTCGTCACGGCGCAAGTAAACGTTGATTTTAGGTGTGTGGGTAGGCGAAAACTTTTCTTAGCGGGACGCTCAAAACGCGTTCTTTGAATGTATACAAAGATCACAGACTGACAGTAACAGTGTCACATTTAGGCAGTATTTTTCGTGATTTTAAAGTTTCGTATCTTCTTAATTTTTTGAGCGCCATTTAATTTTGATATTTCTTGAATACATCACATCTTTCTGAATCAGTCTTTCATGTGGTAACTATATTATACATTAAAAAAAACAAATAAAAATGGAAAAGTTTGATTGAATTGCTTGAAAATTCTGATAATTGTAGCAGAAGAAAGAAATATTTAGTTTTAATTTTATATCAGTATATTATTAAGAAAGACCTAAATAGAAATGATCGATTTAATTTTCACATCTGTTAATCTGCTATAATATAACTATTAAAGATTAAACATCATTATCAGGCCCTGATTTGCACGCATGGCCTGGGGACCCTTATATTTTTTAAAATTAAAGGCCCTATTTTCCATCCTAAATAGTAAATTGTAAAAAGGTGAGGTCACATCTTCTGTTTTAACGCTCATTTTTTTAAAAAATATTATTATTTATATCTTATATTGAAAGATAAAGGTTTTATATTTAAAAAAAATATTAAGTTATTTCAGAAATAATCATAGTAAAAATAGAACTATTAGAAAAATAGAAGACCCTGTTAGTATTAATATCAGTAGTGGTTGCAGTTAATAATAGTAGGTGAAACCCTCAGGGTCCCCAAACTGTGTTTGACCTGTGACCCCTCAATTCCTAAGTCAGTCCTTGATTATTAACTTGTATTGCATTTATATATACATATCTGGCACCCAAAAAGTGCTGTAATTGTGCACCCAACACTGAGTCCAGAAAATTGATTGATAAACAGGAATTGTTAGACTTTTTGGTTAAGGTACATTACCAAATGTAGAAGGTAAGACTACATAGTTTAATTATAGTATGTGACTAAATTAAAAATATCTCTTAGGACAGTGTTTGCTATTGTTTAAGGAAATATTTCATAAAGTCTATTTGTAAAAATACTAATAAAAAATGATGCAGTGAATTGAAATTCCAGTGTTTTATACAGAAGCTTTATATAAAATCAGGTTCAAGCTATTTTATTTTTAACATAACCTATGGACAGCAAGGTACTGTTTGGTCCTTCAAAGCTGTCCTAACTTGCACACCCATCTTTGAAAAGAGTAAACATTTAAACCCATCATTTAATAGAATTGTTGATTCCCTTCTGAAACTGCTGTAAAGTGCTGGCCAATGAGGATTCACTCCATAAGTCATCTTTGCTGTTGTAAAATAAAAATTGTCTTACTTGAGTTTAGCCTTTTTTTCCAAGTCGTAACTTTTATCATCATCTCCTGTTATTTTCAGAATGTATTGAAAATATATCAATGACTTTTATTCTGTCTATCTTATATAATCTTCTAAAGTTAAGTAATATCACCTTATTTTCTCAAAAGAAAAATAAGTTGATAGATTTTAATCTATCTCTATAAAACAGCCCTTCCATACCTGGAATCAATTAGTGGCAAGACTCGCAAAAATATTTGTCTAATCAAAATTAATGTTTCAGAGTATTACTATTTTCATTTATTGAATGTTGAATGTAATAGGTTAATGAGCCCAACATTAATCACTTAGTGAATTCCACTAATTGCCCAGGTCTAGTTATAGGTATTTATTTGATATTTGTATGCTATAAATATATTATATTTATAAAACAGAAGTAGGAAAGAGTTCCATATGGCACCCCCACCCAAAAATTGTAGAATTGCCTGGATAAAAAAGATTCTGAAAAGGGTTTATGTTTATCTGACCATTAGCCAATACCAAACATTGTTACTATTTTATACGAAACATTTTTCATCTAACCATTACCCAATACCAAACATTGTTTGTCTAACCATTATCCATTGAGTGGGGGGTGCCATATGGAACTCTTACCGAGAAGTAAACACTTGTTGTCCTTTTTTTTAAGTAGTTAGTTATATGGACATGGAGAACGAAAAAAAAGTGAAAATCATGGAGTTGGGGACCCTTTTGCGATCTGTGCTTCAGAGTTCGAAAGGAGGAATTATTGCTGCCAATTTAGAAAGTAAGTATTTTATTTTCTTTGTAAAGATATAGCATTTCAAAGTTTTCATTAATTCAATTTTCAATAATTTATAAACTAATGTTTGCTACTACTCATTCTATTAGTCTTCAGCTTTCTTTCAAAGTAAGTTCTATTTACAGTTTTCATTGTTTCAAGGAATAACGTAGAATATTTTTCAGTCAATCAATCATAAGGTTTCTTTCTAAAGTACCTTTTACTTGCATTTTTAGGAATGAGCTTACAAACATTTCTGTGCTTGTATCTTCAATTCCCCCTCCCTAATTTTTACTAATCTAGAAATTTTAAGCGTTTCCCATTGAAAGTTTCTTTACTGCTCTGAATACCTTAACCCATTAACTGTGGCAGGAGCAGCTCAGTTGCCGTTTTCTGACTCACAGATAAAACTGAGTTGCCATCAATCACATTGTAATGGTAATTTTCGTCATTCGCATAAAGTTATAGTTATATATGTGCGACTGACGAATATTTCCATCATTCGCAGCTGAGCCATAGAACTTCAATGATGGAAATATCAATCATCCACAGTTAATGGGTTAAGATATAAGGTACATGAAAAAAATTATTTTATAAATATTGAAAAGTACAGTGGTAAGCATAATATATTTTAAACTTAATTTGGGTTATTCTGTAAATCTTGAACCACATTTTAATAAACATTATTGCTTTCTCTTTTATTTTCATTTTCTTTTACAAATAGTTAAGGATATGGATCAAGGTGTACATAACTATAATTTCCCCCTTTTTGTATTTTTCTTACATTTGTTTAGCATACTTTATTACTATTATTATTAGAGGATTATGCTGATCTTGTGGGTGAGCCAATTCCTTTTAAACAGTTGGGTTATTCTTCACTAGAGGACTTGTTCCATGATTTATCTGAATTCATCAAGGTTTCAAGGTAAAACAAGGAAACTTTTTCATGTATTTCTTTTTATATGATTAATATTAAGATTGTAGGTCTCTTTAACCTTTGAAATTTTTGTATGGCTTGTGAAATATACTGTTGCCAGCAAAAGAGAAACTGATCCATATAACTATTCATTTTTTAATGATTGGCTTGTACAAACATTAAAATAAACAATCAGGGACTGGAGGGTATAAGATGTGTATGGAGATAAACAATAACCATATGCAAAACTTTTCAATGAAGTTTAAAATGTGATCAGACATGAAGCTATCTGAAAAGCAACAACTTGGATATTAATGTTGATTGAGGATCATGATCATATAAAACAGCTTTTTTTTGGTAGCAGAAAGAAGTTTTATTGACATAAAATACACTATTTGATTGTAATGGTAACATGAAGATGACTTGTTACTATGAGTCACAACATTTGTTTATGCCAACAAAACAAGTTTTTTTCCCACAAATAATGTGCAAATTATATCAAAAACAGCTGTTAAACCTTCAAGTAAGCATTCAGAAAATGAAGGAATAAAAAGAAACTTGTGTTTTCACTGGCCTATCTTGGAGAAAAGCATAACAAACAATGTGAGACTTAAATGAATAGCAGACTAGACGGATCACTTAACTCTAAGCATATGAGCATGGTCAATTTGACTGACCTTATAATCAGAATGAAACTATATATACTATAACTGAATAACTGAATGTACTAATTTTATGTTCATAACATTTTTAAAGCATTTATTAATTTTATGTTGTGCATAAGAAATTGAATTTTTTAATAAAATATTTTACTAATAATTTGTCTTTGAATTTATGAAGCCTTTATTGAGCTAGTCTGGGTCATGCTAAGAAAAAAAACTTTTAATTTTAGTTTTCATATTTTGCCTACATGACCTCTAGAACCTCTTAAATTTTCTACCTGAACATTAACTGTAGCAAAATAATAAATGTACAATGAAACAAAAACAATGAAACTTTTTTCTAGAATTAATGCAGATTGTATCATACATTAATTACTTATCTTAACAGCCTAACCTTCTAACCTTTTTACATCTGCTTTCTTTTAATTTTGTGATTTTATTATTTATATACTGTATTTTTAGGCCCTGTGCATGAAAAGCAATAAATAACAATGGGTTATTTCAATTATGGCTTAGGATAAGCAAATGCTTGAAGCAATAACTTTACTCAGCACTCATCAAGCTTTCCTTGTGATCTATAATCTTGTACATTACAATATGCTCTCTTTATTGGTTATAAACATATCCATTAGACAAGTAGGTGTAAATGAATTATTGGCTTGAAATGTTAAGAAAAGATGAGAGGGGGGCTTCTCTGGTAGCTTTGACAAATATATATGTATATACATATATATATGTGTGTGTGTGTGAAGGTAGGAGGTTCGTATTTGATGTTTTTCTTTTCAATAAGTGTAGTTTGTGTTTCTGAGTGGTTAGGCACCATAAAAGCAGTTACTTAATTTATCAAGACACATAGTAGTGGGCAAAACAACCTGCTGCAGGATACTGTGTGTTATTAACAAGGGTGGTAGTTAAGTGATTTTCCACAGCTTCACCTAAGAGTAAAAGTGGGGGATTTTTAGTTTTTGTCATTCAGATTAAAGAAGGCTGACTTAGAGCAGCAAAGGTGAAAGGACAAGCAGATTCATAAGTGTTGGTTAGGCCAAACAAACTAGATTAGCAGTTTCTAGCTCAAGTTTTCAAAGGAATCATATGGGTGGATGGTTATTATTTCATGCTAACTTTTAAGCACAAATTTGCTAAGTTTTATGAAATTCTTCTACTTAAAGAGTGTTTAGCATCATGTGATATTACTTAAGCAATTAGAGGAAATAATGATGCTTGATACAGCTGTACCAATTGCATGGTGGTGATAACAAGAAACTGTTAATATAAATTCCCTGATGTTTGTATAAAAAGAAGTTATTAACAATGTTTTAGAGAGGAAAAACTACCACCATATATTTTAAAGAATCTGTTTGGTTCTGTAAAGTAATGATCTGTTCTAAATAATAGTGTTGCAATCCTAAGGTTAATGTTGGTTACTATAAAATATCATTTTCTTACTTTTTGTGGTTTGTTGGTGTGTATTGACAAAAAGTCATATCTAATCAAAAACACCTTAGGTGTGAAAAAAAAGGTACGGCCAAAAAAGGATTGAGTGTGCAACTTAAAGGAATGAAATCAAAACTGGCAATTAAACTAGTAGCTACACTTATAGCATTGATAAGAATTTTACAGCAAATATTCATTCATTAGTTAGCTAGGCCACATATTTTGTTTTACCCACCAAATAATGCAGCCTGGCTAACTAATGAATGAATATTTGCAGTACAATTCTTATCAATGCTATAAGTATAGCTACAAGTTTGGCTGCCAATTTTGATTTCATTCCTTTAAGTCACACACTCAATCTTTTTTCACCACACATTTAAAACATTCAAGAGTATGACTTAATTCAAGTTGATATGTTAGATAAGTTGAACATTTCTTTGAAAATTAGCTGTTATAGAGTGACTTTAACTTTTTTATTTTTAGAACACCATTAGGTGAACTTAAACTACAAGCTGTTTGTGATTTATCTACAAGACATATTGCAAATCTTGTTGCTCGACAGAAAGATTCTAAGTCAAAAGCTTCACTTTGTAAAGAGGTGTGTGCTACTCATTAATTTTTCTTTAACAATTGGTCATTATTTATAAAGACAGTTTACAAATTTCACTTTTGGTGATGTAGTTTTTGTTGTGATTATCATTATTGAAAGCATGTTGAAATTCAGTTGAACGAAACCTAGATTCATCCACCAAACGTTTTCTTCATCTATATACCTTTTATGATTATATTATTAATTTTGTAAAGATACATTTTGCAACTTATGAATATGAGTCACTCTTATAGAGTTTGAAATAATGTTTGGCAATTTAGTAAAATACTGATAAAATCTGGAAAACGCAGACAAAATGTAAGGAATTTCAGTAAATTTTCTTAGTAAAACAGCAGTTAAAAACAATTTAATGAAATTATTTATAGTTGAGATATTTTTTTAATTTAAACTAAATATGATAAAGTTAAATGACCTGATACTATTAAAGCTTTAAAATATAAGACAGCAGGGACTGCTGTGACTCATAAAAAGTTGGAGCCCAAAAAATCACCAACCTCATAAACCTGCCATTTTTTCAAACCTGGAGCTAATTTAATTATGTTATTACCTGTTGAACTTACACTTATATGGCACGTATGAGCAAATTGAATTGAATATTTGTGATTTGTATTTGCACAATAAACAGATACTGTGTTGTAATTATGATGTCAATAAAACATTAATGTTTAAATTTTATTGCCTTCAAATGTGGACACAAAAAATTGCCAAATGCTAGGTTTTGTTGATGAAAATGTAAAATAAAAAATAGTGTGATTTTGACAAAGCCCAGGGTGGCCCCCAATATGAATATGCATATCATAAAATAATTTCTTGTTAATTATATTTGAGTCAACCAAATAGGGCAAGAATTCTATATTGTGTAAAATATACAAGGTAAATAGTACACATAATACTGTACTTTCAATCACTGTTTTGAAACAGTCTTAACTGCCATAAGACACTGTATGAACAAATAAGCTGTATTATAGGTGTAACTCATTTGTGTCAGTCATGTAATTATTGAAATTTTATTCTCTTTTAATCCTCCAAGATGTCAGAAAGTTCTGTCTAACATGGGTATATTTAATTTTTATTTTGTCTAAACTTATTATCCATGGTACAGAGGGTAAGTGTAATTTCATAAGGATATTGTAGAAAATCTTCATACTTTTGCACTGATTTGTTTTATTGACTTTGTTTTTGTAGGTGATAAGAAAACCACAACCAGTGATAAAATATTCCAGATCTTTGGCAAGTAAAAGTCAATCAGTTTCTCCAATTGCAGCAGGAAAGTATGAACCTGAAACTCAGAAAATTGAATCTCTTTGTTTACCCCAGGAAAAAGGTAAGGATGTGTTAACATGTTCTTAAACATAACTGCAGGAGAATCTTAGGAAAAATAACCATTGGATAAAACTTTACTTCAAAAGAAAAATGATAAAGAGTAAATCAAATATAGTACCTGAGAAAATTAAATACAATAAATAGAATTACACAAGAAAAACATTCTGTAATACTTAATTCACTAGGGTATATATAGTTTCAAGATAAACAATATTTTGTAGCCTATTCATCAAACAAAGTTTAAAATACTTTCACATCTTATAACATTTTTAAAAACATGGTAATTTTCAGAATCTACATTTGAATGCTGTTTGAAATATTCTTTACATTTTATACATATATAATCTCACAACAACTGACAAAGCTAGTAAGTAGAAAAATTCTAAAATAAATGGAATCTGATACATACTCTTTATCTGCTTTGCTCTTCTTAATATCTGCCTGGTGGTTATGGAGCATGAATCACAATCTGTCGGTCATGGATTTAAATCTCATCACTAAACATGTTTGCCTTTTCAGTTATGTGGGCATTATAATGTGATGATCAATCCCACTTTTTATTGGTAAAGAGTACAAGAATTAATAGTTAGTGGTGCTGATTAACTGCCTATCCTTTAGTCTGTCACTTCTAAGTTAGAGAAGGTTAATGCAGATAGCCTTCGAGTAGCTTTGCACAAAATTAAAAAAAATCACAAATTTCTTAATGAAAAATATGATAATTAGTGAGAAGAGGCAAGATATTCCTCAGGCTTACAATATTACCAAAATTGCTTCAAGTTTCAACAAAATTGTAGATAGAAAAAATAAGATTAGAAATTTGCAATGTTGTACAATGCCTAAGGTTGCAAAGAATTTGGAAATTTGTGCAAGAAAAGTGAATCAATTTACACAGCAGATGTTTAATTCTATTATGGGTTTCAAGTCAAAAGCATTTCAAAGTAGAATCATTGATCTGTCTTTTTTCTCTCCTTTTTTTATTATGCAGTGGAAAAGAAAAACATTTGCAGTCATATGTGAGTTTAATATTTTTTTTAGATCTAAATACTAGGACATTATGAATCCTATTTAAAAGAAGAATTATTTTATCTCAATGAATAAACTTGCTACTTTGGTCTCTGTTTATCATAGGGTTAGTTTGTAAACCTAGAAAGTCCTTTGTTGCTTCCTGCTTAGATTATATTAAAGTGCATAATGCCTAAGCTGACTCAAAAAGTTTTATTCTAGAAAAAATGACAAGCATTTTCAGTTAGCTGTTTTTCAAAGTTAACTTAATTTTTTTTCCAAACAAACCAGAATTATTTATTAAACTCAGTCTCATATAACCAGGTTCCTTGGTACACAAAGGCATTACGTGGTTCTGTCATCTACCATTATCTCAGAGGCTTTTTTGTTTTACCTTATTGTTCTCAGATTTTGTGGTTTATGCTAACCTGTCCATGCTCTACTCAAATGTCCTCATCTTCAATTCTACAGCTACAAGTTCTGTACTTATCAGCAGAGATTGTGTGTTGTAATCAATTTAACCTGGCAAGCTACCGCTGTGACATTGAGAAAGTGTAGTTAAAATGCTATTATACACATTTCTTGCTGGAAATCACTATTGATCCAGTGAAGAGGGATGTAAGTTAAGTTATCAGTCTTCTTGTCATACCTGTTACCAACTAAATTATTGTGAAAATCATTTCATATCTTGCTGTGTAACATATTCTGTAAATTCTGAATGTGTTACTGTGAAATCTCTCTTCTCCCTAACCATGTTAGTTTCTCTTGAGATTATATATGTATGTACATATTTATGTAATATAGGATACAATTTTCTTTATTATTCTGAGCTACCAGGTTGTACCTGCTTTTCCATGATAAAATATTCTGTAGTATTGTTAACTAACCATGGTGTTTGTAACTTTCAGGTGATAATGAAAGAATGTTCATACCAAAATTGTAGATTTCAATCAGAATAATTGTTGTGTAACCCAGCATTTACCAAACTTTTGTCAATCACCACCCTTTAATAAATATGGTTTTCTTCTGTGCCCGTTCTCTTTTTGTTTTTTAAATGAGTGGAAGAGTGAGTCAAGTGACAAAATATAATACACAGGAACACATTCAAATTCTGTATGTGTTCTAGTAATTACTTATTATTTTCATTAATAAAAGTATATAATATGCTTAATTTTGCATTATAGCACTATTGACTCTACCCTAATAACTCATGCCACCTCAAGAGACCATTTGAGTCCTCATACTTTGGGAAATGTTAGTGTAATCTAATAATGTTCATTTTTTGTTTTATTTATTTAAGGGTAAGATTGGGTCTGTAGTTGCTTACTTTGTAATTTTAATTCTCAGGGCACTTCAAGAAGTTAATTGAAGATTATGCTAGAAGAAAAAATATTTCTTGTCCCGTGTATCGTACGATTCCTATCAATATACCAGGAAGGAAACGAGGCAGTTTCTGGGCTTGTAGCATTCAGTTTAACAAACAAAACTTTACGTCTTATCCTACTGGCAAACCAACCAAAGAGCAAGCTGAAGAAGCAACTGCTAAAGTAGTTTTAGATAGCTTACTTATCAATTCAGAGAATGATGTGATTAATCCTACTGCTGCTTATCCTACAAGGTCATTCAGAAAACTGTCTCCCACTCAACGTAACATACAATCTGTTGATGATAACCTTGTTATAACGATACGAAACAAGTAGTTTAGAGTATGAAAGTTTTAAGTCGAATATAATATGGTGTGGTAAGGTTCTATAAATTTTTCATAGAGAAATAGTAGAAACGTTAAGAAATTTGGTTACCAAGTTTAGTTTTTAAGAAGTATGTACGTGATGTGTATCCATGCCCCTAATCAGTTACTTGTAAGAAGGGATTTTTTTTTAAAAACTAAACTTTGCTAAAAAAAATGCTTCTTGAAAGAAATTTTTACTTAAACATATTGCTGGAATGATTATAATTAAAAAAGAATAGAGAAAATTAAGTAAATACTTTTTATTCTAATGAAAACTGTATGTTGAATTTTAATAACTATCCTGTGTAGATGACAGTTGTGTTTTTAATACTATAATTTTACTTCTAGACATTACTTGTATGTGATTTGGGGGCAGCTTTTCAAATTTTTTTTGATGGTTTTGACATACCAAACTTTAAGGGTAGAAAAACCCTTGGGGATATTTGTGGTGATATTTTTTATGGTTTTGAAGTGTAACATCAAGTGATTTCAGAGTGTCTTTATGTGAGTGAATGTGTGTTATTCTTATGTCTTCAGTTATTATTTAGTTGTGTGAACAGAAATGTATATGACAAAAGTGATCTTTTGCTAGTGATCATTACTTTTCCGTACCACATATTTTTAGTAGTCAAAGTGTGTTTAATAATGTACTTGGAATACAAAATGATTTCAGAGTGTCTTTATGTGAGTGAATGTGTGTTATTCTTATGTCTTCAGTTATTATTTAGTTGTGTGACCAGAAATGTATATGACAAAAGTGATCTTTTTGCTAGTGATCATTACTTTTCCGTACCACATATTTTTAGTAGTCAAAGTGTGTTTAATAATGTACTTGGAATATCGGAAAACTGTTATGTAAATTCAAAATTTCAATCTGTTATGGTTAAAATGTGTTTAATAATGTTATGTGTTTAATAATGTACTTGGAATATCGGAAAACTGTTATGTAAATTCAAAATTTCAATCTTATGGTTAAAATGTAGAAACAATTAAAAGATTTTTCTAGTACTAGAAAAAAAAATCCATATTTGAAAATAATTTATAATAAATGTTATGTATGTGTATATTTTAATAATTCAAGTTCATAAATAATCAATTCTGGAAACAATAAAGAATGAAGATCTTATTTAATGAAAGCTTAAATATCAAAGTGAGATGCTTTCTAATGGCCATACACAGGACAATTTGTCACCACATGTATGATTTTATACAAAATTCAGAATGCTTATGTCTGAAGCAGCATCCTTCTGAAACACTTAGTTTTTTTTTTTTTACTTTTAAACGCAGTTTTTGTTTTGTTTAGCATCTGATTTGACTTTATTTGGTAAAGAACTTTCACAAGGTGTCATCCTACCGAAACCCTGCTGTCGTGACATACCATTAGTATCCCATTTTCCACAATTTCAACACAAGTTTGTTCATGGATTTTTAATAAAAAATATGTGATAGACACATGAAATAAACTGGTGAACTCAAAAACATAAAAAGGGTCTATAAGATGTGGCTTGAGTATGGCTCAGTGTTTAGCATGCCTCACTGTCTATCTATTGCCTGTGTTGCCTTGCCACAAAAATAAATAAGTGAAATCATGCTTCACACTTCAGGGCTATGGGTGTATTATAAAATAATGGTCAAAATTCCCCTTTTTGTCATACAAAGGTTAGTTGCCAGACTTCTTCCTTGGAAAGCTGAAGTTCCCATTTGGAAACAGTAATAATTCTGCTTTTGTCAGCAATCCTGCAGCAGATTTATCATGTTGAACTGATAGTTTTGATGTTGATTCAGGGCTGGGAATATACCTGTTTGATTGTTTTGACTGTTACACGTGGCTCAGTTGTATTGAATGTTCTTGCTATCAAATTAAGGAGAGTTACTTGTTTCATTTTCTACAGTGGAAGCACTCAAGTTAAAGGAAATTAAATTTTGTGTTTTTGACATATTGACAAGAATAAAATCTACTTACTAGGTGTGATGTTACTTAGTTAAACCAACTACAGATTCTTAGACACTATAAAATAATCAATAAGGATTAGCCTACATTTGATCATTTGTGGTATTCTTATATGAACTTGTATCGTTGCAAGCATTAAATAGGTCTGATTAATAATGGGAGGATCAAACAGGAAAAATTTATTTGAATTTGATAACCTGACTGATTTTTAAGCTGCAGGAGAAATTAACAGACTTGGCACATTTGCCGGATAATGAAAACAATCTTTATGAAAGGCAACAAAAAGAAAAGTGTGCATACTTATGTAAACTAATGGATGATCACCTCTAGTGGATTAGTGAATTGGTCAGTAACGTTTTCTTTTAGAAAAGATCTTTGTTGAGATAAACACCTGATAACCAGATAGAACTGAGAAAAAATTTAGAGTATGATCTAGCAAGAAACCTCATGTGCTTTCTTTGGGATAGCATCACTGCATGACTGGTCATTCTCCCACAGTATTTGTCAGCAGTAGCACAGACATTATCCACTCTGCCAGAGAAGGACATTGCAGTCAATGTGTTTTGCAACATCCTCTCAAGCAGAGTATCTATTATCTGATATATAGAAGTAGAACAAAACAGTTTCATTGGTTTTCTAGACCAGGTGTTCCTGTCAAAACTGCATTGAAACAGACAAAATGAAATATTTTTTCATTCCTATATCATTCCTATCACACTTTTCCCATTATCTCGGTTTCAAGCTTGACCTCAAGTCAATAATTAAACTTAAATCTAATAAACTCTAAATTTGAGACATGTTAAAGAAGCATGAATATATATATATATATAAAATATATATTTACACACACACATGCATACATACAAACACCATGGTGTCTGAAATGTATGGAATCACAGGAACCATAGGCACTGCAAATAATTTTACAGAATGTGTTCCACATGCTATCCTTGTAATTTGAAACAAGTTTGGAGATGGTATTATCATTTTCTTTGAACACTGCAAAACATATTTCTATCATTGTCTATGGGCTGACACTTGTTGCAAATAATTTTACAGAATGTGTTCCACATGCTATCCTTGTAATTTGAAACAAGTTTGGAGATGGTATTATCATTTTCTTTGAACACTGCAAAGCATATTTCTATCATTGTCTATGGGCTGACACTTGTTGCAAATTTGTTTTTCATATGTTGCCCCTGAATTTTCTCCTCTCTCTCTGGATGGCATGCATTAAACTTGGCAGCAACCTTCCACTGGGACCAACCTTTTTGAGCTTTGACAGTGCAATAATCAGTCACATACATGAAATTAATAAAAGCCGAAAATCCCTTATGGTTCCAGACTTTTTGGACACCCTGTATATAAAAACAAGTAAAAATAATGTATATACACATGCACCAAAGAAAGACTTCAATCCCTTCTATCTCACACATGCCATCATACATGAGAAAGCAATTACACCTTATAACATAAAAATGAAATATATATATTTTATGTGAAATTTATATGTATTCAATATACCACAAAAACTGCTAAGCTTCTGTCTTTCATACACATTATTAGCGAGTGTGAAATGTATGAGGCACTCTTAACTTAACATACAAAATACATAACAGAAAAATATTCAAAATACGCCAAAAATAATTAAGGCTGTATCTCCCCCCTCCCAAGCACACTCCTGTGTAAAAAATAGAACATCAACCTGCACCTAGAACTACAAAATCAGGCATTGTTCATAGAGTATGAACCCTAAGAACTTCCTGATCCACAGACTTCTATAGGTCTCCAATTGGCCAACTAACTCTGTCTGTGCTGCCCTCTGTTCTCCCTGGTATACAATAGTTAATAGTTTACCTGTTAAAAAATATTTCAACTTGCGTGAGTAGAAAAATTCTATCACAACAAATAAGTTAGGTATTCCAAATTTATGTTTGCTATGATATCTAATTTACTGTCTGAATTTCACTTACTACTAATAATTCCATCTACCCATGAATATTTTAAGTTGATCCAGTTCGAATACCTTATGTTCATTTTGAAAACCACCAGCTAAAACTGTCTTCTTTTTTTTTTCTTCTCTATTTAAACTGTAGTGTGAGTCTTATTGTTACTTTTATCTCTTCAGTGCAAATTCACTAACTGCCAAATATTGTAATGTCAAAATCAAAATATTTTCTTACTTGTAAAAATGGAATCAAAAGGCTCACTGAATCTTCCAATAATACATTCCAGATTAGTTATCACAGTTAATTTCATACTCATCAATTCTTAATGTCAAGATCAAATCCTTTGTTTTAATGCCCTAGTTGCTTTTTATTGTTGTGTTCTTTGTGTAATTGATTCATTCTTAATATAAAACACTTGTGAATGACTACGTAATGCTACATGTGAATAGTTTCATTACTGTCAAGTACTCTAGTAGTTTATGCTACCACATGAACAACTTCAGTAATGCTAGGTTACCCACAAAGCTCTACATAGTAGCAATGGTGGTGTCTCTCAAACACTACTTATTTGTATTTCAGACCTCACAAAATAAATTATCACTAGTAAGATTCAGATGAATTAATCTTTTTGAACTGAAAGTCTTAGCCAGGATTAAAATTCATACTGTACCTGGCCTGGTGGTTAGGGCACCCAACTTGCAATTTGTGGATTATGGGTTTGAATCACCTTTGTCAAATATGCTTGTCTTTTCAATTGTGGGGGCATTACATTATTATGCTTAATTTCATTATTTATTGGTAAAAGAGTAGCCCAAGATTTGTTAATGGGTGGTGTTGACTATCTGCCTTCCCTCTAGTCTATCACTATTAAATTAGGGACAGCTGATTAGGCCTGGTGGTTAGGGCACCTGACTTGCAATTTGTGGATTATGGGTTTGAATCACCTTCGTCAAATATGCTTGTCTTTTCAATTGTGGGGGAATTACATTATTATGCTTAATTCCATTATTCATTGGTAAAAGAGTAGCCCAAGATTTGTTAATGGGTGGTGTTGACTAGCTGCCTTCCCTCTAGTCTATCACTATTAAATTAGGGACAGCTAATGCAGCTCTTGAGAAGCTTTGCACAAAATTTAAAAACAAACTACTGTACCTCAGTCACATTCACAGGGAACACAACTCTCTCACAGAACACGAATATTTCCAGGTTAATAAGAACAAACATAGCAAGAACAGGGTAGCGTGCTCAACTAGATCATAGGAGTGATTCTCTCAAAACATTGGACAATGTTTTGCATCAGAAAATTCACACATTCTCATAATCAAGAGGTCACAAAGCCCTTCCTATTGCATGACCATCTTAGCTGTTGATGATCAAGTAGTCGCTATGAAATGTAGTTTCATACTTTTTGCTTGACATTACTACCTGATACCTCAGAAAGCAAGGGTTGCAAAGGTCTTTCAACTGAGTTTTTGGACTAGTTACCATTTTCAGATATACATACTGTTGATGTCTACATGCACTATCTATTCACTCTAACTGTCTTAGGTTTTGCTGACTGAGTAGTAACTATAGGGTGTAGTACATACACAGTATTTCATATTATCACTTGGGGCATCAGAAAGCGAGGGTCACAACACCCTTTCAGTCAGTAGTCTCTCAACTACTAGACCATTTTAGTTGGTAATAATCAAGTAGATATCATATGATATCCAGCAGATATCTTGTTTAGTGAAAGTAGGAGTTGCATAGCCCTTTAATTTATTGGTTTCTTAACCAAACAACCACCCTAACTGGCTAATTGAGTAAAAATCATGCAATGTAGTAAATACATTTCAGGGTCTACATCATTTACAACTTGGAAAGCAAGCAATGCCAGTTCCTTTTCCTTTCTGTCAGTGATTGTACAGATCGGTAACTGTGCTAACTGTTGGGTATTGATTAAACTTACCCATATTAAGCATTAGATTAATATTAGTGATCTATCTGATGGGCAGAGTTCTCTGTTGCTTTTATCTCCAGCGATTCCTCATCTGGTTCATCATAGTCCACCAGATATGTCTCTTCAGCTCTTTCTCCCTCATCAGATGAGTTGGTGTGGTGTGAGACATCCTTGTTCTCCTCTGGCTCATTGGTTTTATCTTCAGACACTTGGTCAAGCCAAAGCACCAACTGCTCATCTATGAAAATGGATACAGTTTATCATTATATTTTGTATGCTCTTATGTGCCTCACATCTGCTGTAACTCATACATTAGGAGACAAATGTGTTGTAATATCAGATATGGACTAGTCCAACTGAACCCATGTTACTTCTGTCCCAAGCTCTGTACTGGAACATTCCTTCTTTTGCCATCCAATTATAACACTTCTTCTTATGTACAGTATAGTGACCTTTTCTAGTTGATGTCCCGCAGTGTCCACATTTTCCTGTGGACACTGTGGGACATCTTTTCATGGGGAGGACCATATGTCAATATGGAGGAGTATTTCTTACTTGAGTATTAGAATGTTTTGACCTGTACATCCCAGATCTGTTATTCTATATGCCATAGTTATTGTATGGCAAGTGTTTATCCCAGACAGGTCTGTCTGTATTAAAAAATCTGTGCAATCATCCACTTGGTGGTCTGTATTATTCATTCTGTCAAACCATCATACTGGGGTGATAAAGTGAAGAGTCATCTTCATCATACTTAATACTTTACACAACACTAAACATTTTCTGTAGAAATTAGCTCTCTGATTCATGCGGATTTCTAATGGTGCTCTTTACCATGCTATCCAGTTCTCCACCGGCAATGGCCTGTGCTACTATATGAAACAAAGGATAAGCATTGGCCATTTGCGAAATAGTCGATAATGACAAGTTTGTATTGATGACCTCTCCCAATCTGGGAGTAAACAAGTGATATTTAGGGCTATTCTCTGCAGAGGAGGTCCAAAAATTATTTGTTGGAGTTTGCCCTGTCTTTGTAGGTTCTTTTTCTGGGCAGCACATAACCTACAGTATTCTTACTATTGCCAAACATTTCAATTAAAGTGTGGCCAGAAAAACTACCATCAAATTTGATCATAAGTACAAATAATATTTTGGTTCCATTCACTCTTTGTTTGTGCATAGTTTGGAAATTTCCTTGCCAATAGAGCTCTGTGGATCACTAACTGTAACACAATCATAGAACCATGTTCCTGCACTTGTAACTGATCATACATGTGATAAAGTTTACAAACATCCTTGCTATGCTCCTTTATTAGTGTCAAGTTTAATAATGCTTCATGGTAAGGAGTGCCCATGTTAGGTCATGGTCTTCCATTTGCTCATATTGGAGCTTCTGAAGTATTAATCTTGGTATCCATCCAGGAGTGGAATCTCCTACTTCATGGCTTATTTTGTCTAGAGTGGAAATGATTATGGTTTCATCTCCTACATATTCAGGATCAGGACATTCCAAGGATAGATAAGGTCTCACTGTGCAGCAAGACAGGCTGTCCTCATTTCTATATTGCATACCCAAGCAATGCCTATAACAAAGTCATATTTTTGCAACATCAAGATCCAGTGTGTTACCATCCCTTCTGATTTTTAAAGCTCATTAGCTACTTCAGTGAAGCACGTCCACCTAAACAGTGAACTTTCTACCATACAAGTTGTGGTAATAGTGTTTTACAAAGACTACATCTGCAAGTAGTTCTTTCTTTGTCATACAGTATCTGCATTCAGGAACTGTGAGAATATGACTAGTGTTTGTGATTACATATTCTACTCCATCCTATAAATGCAATAACACTGCTTTTATTCCATTGTCACTGGCATCAGTGTTCAACAGGAACTTACTATCTTGTTGTGTATAGGCTAGCAGTGGAGCATCCACTAGAACAAGCTACAGGTATTGGAAGGCTAGATCACATTCCTCACTCCACCTGAGTGTCTCAAATTTTGTGAGAGCACCCAAAGGCATTGCTGTCTTGGAGAAGCTGGCCACAAATCATCATTAATATGAAACAAAATTGAAGAAACTGTGGACTTCTCACTTGGTCACAGGCTGAGGCCAACCCTACACTGTAACTATCTTATCCAGGTTCATAGAGATTCCATCTCTTCCTCCAATATTATGAAAGAATTTTTGTGCACATGAGAGAGTAATTGCCAGATTTCATCTTCAAGATTGCATAATTTATTCACTGGAATACTATTCTCAGGTTCTGAGCAGCAGATTCAAAGGTACAATAAAACATCATCAACCTAAACCAGATATCTCTCCCATTGCAATTCCTTCAGTGAAAACTCCATCAGCCTTTTAAAATTTGTAGGCATATTTATACAGACTGAATTGTATAATGCAGAACTCATCCGAATCATCTCGTGCTAAAAGCAGTTTTAGGCCTGCTCTTGTTGACCAACTCGACTTGCCAGTATCTGGATGCCAAATCGAAAATGTTGAACCAATAGGAGCTATCTAACATTTGACTTTTTATGGTAAAGGAATTTGTCAACATGAGTTATCGTGTTCACTTGTCTGAACTCGACAAAGAACCTTGGTGTAACTTTCTTATTCCTGACAATAACTACTGTGAAGATTGTTGACTGTTATTCAACATTCATTGTATTTTATCACTAACAACCTTCTTAGTACTCTGGGAAAATAGGCACAGTAGTTGATATACTAGATGGGCATCGCCTGTTGCTGAGTCATCATTGTTCAACCCAATCAGCAAGCTGGTTCCACAGGTATATCAATATATTCAGTCATCAAGTCACTGAGTTGCTTTCACTGTCTTGGGACTAGATTGTTTACACAATCGTCAACCAAACCTTCAGATATGTTGGTAGACATACTTTCTCACAGTTGTAACTTCAGCATTACTGTTAGCATTTGTTATTTCCACTTCACTTACCATGACTATAATCATTACATGATACAGCTAGATAGCTGGTCACTCATAATTACAAAATAGCAATGGGACTTCATCCTTTGTCAGACAGATGACTGTCTGGGCTAATCCTGCCAACTTTATGGACGAGAAACAGCTCATTTCACGTGTGACTTTCTCCACAGTAAATCACTGAACACTACTTGTGTATAAGGAGAACAAAGCTAGTATCCACTGGCTAGAGTAGTAGTCTTATTTGAAGATCTTGTGTCAAACAGTAACTCAACCTCTTGCCCTTATGCCTTCATTGGTATATACCAGGCTCCATTTGGCCACATAGTTGAGCTAAGCACTAAACTCCTTTGTGTAGGCTGTCCACTATGCTTCATCAGTTATCTGGATACTTTGTCCACATCATCAACTGCTTATTGATTATCTTTGACCTGCTTAGCCATCAGCTAGAACCAATACTTTATTCCTCCTGTTCTTAACAGCTTCCAGAGGGAGGCATTTGCTGCAGTATGTACCCCATGGGGGACCAGAGTAACCCTAACCAATCACTAGAAACCAGTGTGGTTGCCCTGTAATGTTGAGATGTGTGAGTAACTGGTTAAACCTTTGTCCAGGTCTTATCCAACATGGTAGATTTGCCTGAGTAAGTTGGTAAGGGTAGCCACAAGAGCTGTTGCAGCAGGAATTCTCTCTCTAATGTAACTGCTTCATGATGGAAACTCACTCAGTGTGAGGATGTCTCTCACACCCTGGTATTGTCTCATGGCTTTACTGGGGATACCCTCAATGAATGTGTACACGAATGTGTCCTCCAAATATGTAGACACCATTGCCAGGTAGAACTGCTTGTGCAATCACACAGATTGTCTGCATACATTACTAGTCCTACAGCACCAGTTCTCTTCCAAGCCTTAATCTTGGCACATCTGATTGGAATATCTGATACTCTATTTAATCCAATTGGCAATGCATCTTGTAGATGACTGTTTCTCAGGCCTTTTGATGCTTCTTGTCCAAGTGTTTGGTATCCAAGAACAGGATCAGGACTTAAACAGCATGTTCCTGAGTCCATCCATTCCAGAAATGCTTCAGGAAATAGTCAAGGCCCTTTTTTGCCATACCCTCGAATATTGGGAGCAAAATTTGCTTTCCTTACTCACTGGGAATAATTTGTGTGTCAGTCTCTCTTGCAATTTTTTGGTTGATGAGTGAGATGCCATCAATATCACAGGTGCAAGGAAATAATCATACTCAGATACACTAATACCTGCATGGACAATGAGATCCTGCTCTAGGGCAGTAGGACAACTAGTTGTTCACACCAATTCACTGTGCAGCCTTGCATTACCTTAGGTATCATCATGAGCCATAGTCAATGTCATAGGGTACATCTCAGCTCAGAGTGGCTCATTTCCCCATAACTAATGGTATTTATCTTTGGGTGTCCACTGTCTCACCTGTCAGGGAAAACAGCTCTGACTGGCAGATGTCCTTTACCAATACCACATCCAGTCTTTCTCAGTTGGTCATCAGTGGTCTAAACCAAAGTTGTGGCTCAAATACTCTGGCAGTGACAGCCTGGGAGTCATGTTGAAACCTCTGTAAATAGTCTTGGACTCACCAGGTGCCAATCCACATCAACAACCCTCAGTTTCCCTCACCTCCCTTGCTCTGAGATCCATCCTTTGGGGCAAGGTTCAATTAACTAGTCTGGATGCTTCAGACATTGGCAGATTTTCCTGATTATGTGGTTGTAGGCTGATTAATGTCAAGAACCTTTGCAACACGAGCAAAAGTCTTATGTACAGAGGAGGATTTCACCCTCACTCAACAACTTTCTTGTTCAACCATCTCTCTCTGACAACAAAATCTCTATTGGACATGAGCACTTCTACTTTGGGAATAAGCTATTCTTGAATTAAAAGCATTCCTTTAAACTCATATACTCAAAAGATTTAGTAAGGGACAGTATGCATGTTAATAAAATAAAAGAATCTGCAATAATCCTGTGGTCATGTCACCATAACTTCTTTATATCTATTTGTGGTATTCACAGGTGAACTAATTTTCTTGTAAGTATTAAATAGACCTGGTTACTAACAGAAGGATCCAATAGTAAATTTACGAATTAAATTGAATTTGAAAGCCTGACTGACTTTTGAGCTGTATGAGAAGTAAACAGATTTGACATATTCGATGGAAAATGAGAGCAAACTTTATTAGAGACATAAAAAATAGTGTGCATACTTGCATAGACAAATGGGTGATCGCTTCTGTTGAATAATTGGATTTGTCACCAGCTTTCTTTCTCTCATGACATCTCTGTTGAACTAAGCGCTTAGATAATCAAGTATAACTGAAAAAGGTAGGTTCCAATCTAGCAATAAATCTTGTATGCTTTCTTTACTGGTCATTTTCCAAAAGCATTTGTTGACTATAAAATAGAGATATTACCCACTTGACCAGCAAAGGAAGTTGCAGTCATTGACCCTTGCAATATGGATATGCAACATCCTATCAAACAGAATATGCATTATCTGCTATAGAGAACAAAGACAGCTAAAACAACAACAAAAAAACTGTTTTTTTACTATGTCTTCATGTCAAACCACATAAAAATGTACTACGGTTCCTGTCTTCAAGGCGCGGTTTCGTGCCAGTTTGCAGTCGACTTGGGGTGAGGAACGTCATAACAAGCTTTTCCAGATCAAACCTTCTGTTGGTCTTTGGCCGTCTTGCTTCCGTAAGGATCGGAAGGAGGAAGTAGTCCTGGCAAGGCTACGCATTGGTCATAGTTTTTTAACCCAACCATCGTTTTCTTTTATCTCGTATTGACCCACCGATGTGTATCCATTGTGACACTCAAGCCCACATTTTACTGTCGTTACGACCGTGAGCGGCGGCACCATTTTAGACACGTAATTTGTAAGAGTAATTTTTCATTTTTTACGCAATGTTGGTCTTTTTAATTGTATATAAATCTTTTATCCAAATTTTGGTTTTAACTCGCTGTATTTTTACATTTTACTCTAATTTACTTTCACTGTTTTTACCGGTTGTTTGGCGCAGATTGCCTCGTCGCTTTGCGCCATAAAGCACCAAACAAACAACTAAATTAAAATTAAAAAAGATGGTAAAAAACATGATGTGCCCGCGTATCGCACATTCACATTGATATTGGTCAGACAAAAAAGAGCTGCTTAATTCCTAAATTGAATGTAACTTGGCACATGCTAAAATCATTGGCTTTAAATAGCAAAGAAAACAAGTGTATTTAATTTAATTACAACAAAGTAAATTTACTCTTAATACTGGTGTCCAAGAAAAATCCATTATAAAGTTACTTAAACAACATTAAATATTCTATTTTATATTAATATTTCCTTCAACTTTCATATGACTCGTTAATTTATGTTACTCAGGGAACTTATACACCCCCCCCCCCCAAAAAAAAATCACAATAGCCGTATTATAAACGTATTAGGAGTAGGTTATATGTGACTTCAATTAAACAATGTTTATATGATTCAACTCGCAACAATACACCATCACGTGAAAATGTGTCATGCAGAGTAACTTATGGATATTTGCGGACAACTGATTACAACCTTTCTTTTTGTAATACCTCTTATCATATTCCGGCCCTGCATGACCAGGTGATTAGGTAACTCGACTCGCAATTTGCGGGTCGCGGGTTCGAATCCCCGTCCCACCAACCATGCTCGCCCTTTCAGCCGTTGGGGCGTTATAGTATGACAGTTAATCCAACTATTCGTTGCTAAAAGAGTTG
>NW_013666411.1:354716-360976 GCF_000517525.1 Limulus polyphemus
CAAACTTATCGTATTTCACTAAACACACAGAAATGACAGGAAAGGAGAGCTCCAGAATATAAGTATCACTATGTTTCAAAGGGGTCCAAAAGTCTTGTAACCTTGGACGCTATTGGCGTGTTTCTTTTCCTGATCACCCCTAATTGCGTGATCCAAATTATATGCTCGGTTATACCATAACTGTATAGCATTTGAAAACTTTTTTTTTAATTTCTTCAAGACAGTAGAGGTCTAAGTTCAAAGAGTGGGCAAAATTCACATTTTACAGACCCTTGATCTTTTGATTGATAACACTAAACACGTGGGATACCTAAAAGCATTTCTCAAAACTATCTTCTCCTTGCTCTGAGGATTAATAAAAAAATCCGCTTTGGCTCACATATTAGTCTTTTAAGTATACTCATATTTTATTACTTAGAAAATTAGCAGTTAAGCCTGACGTGGCAACCCGGAAGTGATGGTATAATCATACACTGTTCCGGAGACACGGAAATTTGGTAGGAGCGCGCAACTATATAAGCATACAAATTATACAAGAATGTATAAATTTAGAAATAAAAAAGTTTTAAAACCATCGGACAAATATTACTTGTATTAAGTAATAGTAATGGGAAAATTAAATGTATGTATACACAAATAGGATAGAGTAGGGGACTGTGTAAGCGTGCAGAATGCAAAAGGATAAAGTAGAGGTTAGTTCCACGCTAAAAAGTAAATAGAAAGAGAGGTTATACACCCTGAAAGTTGTATATTTCACTTCCTTTCTTCTTACTTTTCAGCATGGAATTAATCTCGGATCTTTTCCTTTTGGTGCCCACCCAACATCCCGAATGTAGAAGGTTATTTTTACCGGCATGAAACTGTAAATTACAATGAAAATTTTGTAGATCCTGAAACTTGCAGCCATACCGAAAATATTGAAAGTATGTGGCACAGTTTAAAGCGAAGAAATAAGTGTCGATGCGGAACTCGTCGCCAAATGCTTGACTCTTATCTCTGTGAATTTATATAGAAAAATAGAAACAAAGATGAAGATTTATTCAAAACAATAATGGTTAATATCGCAGAATTCGCTAAATAAATATAATATAATGTTTTATTATTAATTGTTTTATTTTATTGCATTACGGGTGTTATTGTCAAAACGATCTGTTGGTGGACACCAAACGGAAAATACCCTTAATCTCTCTATACACAAGTAATTTTGTATTCGGACAGTTTCATACAAACTGGCTAAAGTCTTCTCACTTCAAACATAAGAAATCTAATACATTTTTTTTCTTTGAGCATTGGCTGTCCCAAAACACTTCACCTCGCTGTTTACTGAAAACAGTTTGAACTCTATAAGTTGCGAAACAGGGTAGTTGTCCTTCAAACTTTTGTTTTGTCTTATTTTATAAGTGGAACCGAATTTACAGGTGATACTGATCAATCGCTTTGAACTTGTTTAATTAATGTTTCATCCTCTCTCCTCACCTAATTAAATCTCTACTGTATTTATTGTTTTATTTTGTGTGTCTGATATTTTTTGCCATTAACTAAAGAAGAGATTTGATTAATTCAGCATAAAATAACCGTTTACGCTGTTTACATATCACAACTCTATTAGAATCATTGAAAACCCCAGGAAGCAGTACCCTTCTCTTAATTATAATGTAGATATGAATTAGATCCTGTAAATTGGACTACATTCCATGAAAAACCAGGTGACTATGGATGACATGAGTGTTTGTTTTTTGTTGTTGTTGTTGTTGTTTTTGCACATTTTTCACATTGTTAATTTCAAGTTTTGGACATTCGTGTACATTTACTAGTTTGTCAAAAACCTGCATAAGTGTGTGTTACATATCGGCAAAAAACCGATCCCATGTTTCTTCGGGCGATGGCTCAGAAGTAAACAAACAGAAGAAACCCGTTAAACGATGATGGTAATGAAAATTGTTAAGTCTGTAGGTGAACCAAGCAGAAACTAAAAAAAAAGTACATAAGTATCAGGAGGATTATTTAAAATTTGGTTTCACTTACAGAGTTGTTGATAATGAGGAACAACCACAGTGCTATATTTGTTAGTAGATTTTGGTTAAAACACTATGAAGCCAAATAAACTTTCAAATTATTGAAATCCAAACACTCTGATCATGTGAATAAAACTGTCGAGTTCTTCAATTGCAAAGCTAAAGCAAGTCACCGTTCTATCAAAAGCTTCTTCAGAAGCATCTTATTTGCTTGGTAAAAGTACGAAGCCACACAATATAGGAGAGACATTAGTTCTTCTTGCTGCAATAAACGTATGTGAGATAATGTATGGTGAGGCCTTTAAGGCTATCCCTAGGTCACGTGATACTGTCGGGAAGTGTATGAATGTAATCTCTGCTGACATAAGAATGCAATGGATAACACCCAACCAGAACTGTCCGAAATTTGCCATACAAATGCTGTAACTTTAGCTCAGCTTCTGGTATTTGGATGATATTGTTACGAAGATGAAGTACGTGAAGAGATCTTCTTTCCCCAAGCATTGGAAGGGAGAACTAATAGGGGCGAATTATATGGGCCCGTGGAACCTTTGCTCCACCAATATTTAGGAATGTGGGCTCAGCTTCGCCAATATTTGAACTTATATTTTACATATTTTTTTAAAACCATAATGATAAAATAGCCTACGCAAGAGAAATCATAACAACTTAGTGTTTTTCCATCAAGTTAATTTAAAAATGAAAATTACGTTACTCATTTTACTTATATGTGAGAGTTCTTTAGGTAGTCTGCATACTTCACGAGTACCAGCTATGATAAAAATCAGTGATGCGTGGAGCAAGCTTTTACTGTTGTTTGAGTCATCATTTGAAAGATCTGCTGAACTGTCTATCTAAGTAACCGAGGAAAAAAAATCAAGGAAACCTCAATTCGGGACAATTTCAAAGTAGTGGTCTTGATGTATGAATATTTAGAACTTCATACAACACTAGATTAAATATTCCAATCTTTAAAGATATATTATTGCAAATAAAACGTTTACAAAAGTCACAAATAAATATTATATTAATACAGGCAGACGCTGCGTTTTATTTGATTTTTAAAAGAATTTCTTTTGCTGGCCGACTTATTCTTATCGACAGTCAGAAGGAATTTTGTTCATAAATAGCTCGTATAATGCCAAGAGCAAATCTTCCCTTACAATAATTTTAGTAAGTTTAAAATCTACTCACTCAGTTGATTATAAATATTCCAAAAGAAAAAGTCAGAAAGAATTATTGACATTTGGTGAAAAAGTGTTTATGATAGGAGGGCATTGCAAGTGAATGGACTTTATGGTTTACATCAGTAAAATAATAAGATTGGAGGTCATAAAATGTACATAATGTTCAGCAAAGTCTATGCTACAAATCTATATGTTATTTTAGGCTCAGAAGATTATTGCATGCTTGAAAGAAACAATTAAAATAGACAATTCAGATCGCAGACATAAATGTGACAATTAGAGTGAATATTGCATATTTCGATGCCAAGTTTATTGATAATATAGTTTTTAATTAAATTTTGAAACTAACTCTGTAAAGGCATAATATGTGCACTTTAACCCTGCCTGCGTAAATAGGGTTAATTGATCCTGAATTTACGTTGCATGAGAAAGATACATTGTTTTATTACCCATCTGCCCGTTAACTTATTCTAAATTTTTGCAAACTCATAAAAATTGGTAACTGTTAATCAAAATACTGAGAGGTAAAGAAGAAGAAAAACAGATTCAATTGAAAAAGTCAAACTTCAAAATTGTGATAGTTAGAGGAAATTGCCTGCTTTTTGCATGTTATTATTCTATATTCTACAGTACATTATACCAGTAGCACAGCGGTATGTCTGCGGACTTAATATGCTAGAATCCGGGTTTCGATACCCGTAGTGGGCAGAGCACAAATAGCCCATTCTGTAGCTTTGTGCTTAACTTAAAACAAACAAAAGCATTATTTAATTAAATAAAAAATATTTAGTGCATTAATACCGTTATTATAGAAAAGTAGGGTTAAATGTCATTGACAGCAAAAAAGAAAATCCAGGTAAATACTTTATTTCTTGTTTGTCATGTTTATTCTTTATTTATTATTATAAAAGTAACTAAAATGTAAAAACTGGGGGTCTTTTTAGTTTAGTTAAGGTTAGATTAGGTAAAATAAATATATAATAATAATAATATAATAAAAATGTTTAACGAGGCACGCACGCAACAGCTCGTGGGTAATGTAATTCGATAGCGTAACATGAGCTCCACGTTCCCTTAGTGATTTACAATTTATAATGGCGCGAATAGTAGTTAGATACAGTTCAAAGGGCAATAAAACAATAAAATTTAAATATAAATAAATGTATACTATTACGAGTTTAAAGCTACTTAAGACAAACGAATGTAGTTTCATGTTACAATTTGAAGTCGTTCTAGAAAGAAAAAAAAAGGGGGTAATATAGATTTATTTCGATCTTTTTGGGGTGGTTACGAGGTGGGTTAAATTGACCAACCTTGTATAGAGTTAGGATAGAGCATATAACAGATAAAATATAAAGTTTTGCTGAAAACAAACTTTGAGTTGAAGAAAAGTATTTTTAATCTTAAAATGAAAATCATTTTCCACATGAACTCGTCAAAAAGAATACTCAATATATTCACGGACAATTTTTTTTAGTTTATTAAGAATACTTTACTAAAAAATGATTTTTTGTATTGAAAGACATATAATGTTTACTTAAAGTCTGCCAAATTTTGTGAAGATATACATACCATATTAAAAGTTAGTAGTATCAAAACTATAAAGACTAAACCAATACGAAGGGGTCACGTGGTCGATCAAATAGACGGAGCTCGTGTTGAGAGTTATGGCTAAAATCAATATTTCATATCTCTCAGTGGGTTAACAATAAGTTTACGGACTTACAACACTAAAATCCAAGGTTAGATTACCCACAGAGTGCTGATAGCTCATTGTTTAGCTTTGCGCTAAAACTACATTTGGTAAAAAGCAATTTTTTTATTAATTCTAGGAAAGAGGGAAAATAAATATTGAGTAAAAAGATTTTTCAGTAGTTCTTAAGGATTTAAAAATAACAATGCTTTCTTGATATATATAACTACCCTTACTATCCGGAAACGGATCATGCAGTGGGGGGCAGAGCACAGATAGCCCATTGTGTAGCTTTTTGCTTAATTTCAAACAAACAAACAACTGTATTCTATAAATAGCGGTTCAAGTAAGACGTTGGATTTCTGTTTCTTTTCCTTCTTTTTTTTTCTTCTTGTATTAGTAGTTTTTCTGTTTTCATTCATTTCGAATTTTATTGATGTCATCTTCTCCTGAAGCCTACTCCCACCCAATTGTTTCCACGTTATGCCTGCAAGTTTACGACGCTAAAAATCGGTTTCGATATTTTTGGTGTATGTAGCATAGATAGCCCATTCTGTAGTTTTGAGCTTAACAAAACAAAACCTTCTCTTGAATTTAAATATCCAAAGTACGACGCATATACAAACATTTTTAAAAATGGTGATGAGGTACTTGGTTCTCTTTAGTCTAAGCAACGCAGTTACGAACTAAATACTGAACCCGTATTACTATAACACCTGTCACTTACGTCTTGTCAAATTCTCATCGTTATATCGGGGTGGCCTGATGGTTAGAGTTTCGGGCTGTGAACACAAGTTGTAGCAAAATCGCACTACACATCTTAGGATCTTGGATGAATTATAAGAGTATCTGTCAACTCGCATTGTTCGATAAGAGTACCTAAATGTAAGTTTTGTTTTGAATTTCGCGCAAAGCTACACGAGGGCTATCTGCGCTAGCCGTCCCTAATTTAGCAGTGTAAGACAAGAGCAGGGGTCACCAAACTTTTTTCACAGCGGGCCAAATAACTGAGAGAATGACGAGCGCGGGCCGCATAACCATTTTGTTCAATACAATACAGTGAATACACAAAAAAATAAAGACAACAAACATGTTTATTTACCAAAAAGTTATCAAAGAAGGCGACGTTAGCAATAAGATAGTTATATCACACCCATTGCGCACATATCAGAATCTCACAAACTAAGCAGCAAAAAAGGTTAGTGAGATTTGTGAAACTGGCGTTTAGCTTTTGATATATCATCAATATTTGCTTTGGAATTGCTGCATCCCACCAAGAGAATTGCTTTCAAATGTTCATCAGTCAACCTCGTTCGATGTGCTGATTTCACATATGTACAACACACAAATATACGTAGAAGCACA
>NW_013666411.1:361902-387895 GCF_000517525.1 Limulus polyphemus
TGATATTTCCATATAAATAATTATATTTTAGCTCATTTGTGGCACAGTGCAGCGGCGGGCCGTAGTTTGGTGACCCCTGGACTAGAGGGAAGGCAGCTAGTCATCACCACCCACCGCTCACTCTTGGGCTACTCTTTTACCAACGAATAGTGGGATTGACCGTCAACACTATAACGCCCCCACGGCTGAAAAGACGAGCATGTTTGGTGGGACGGGAATTCGAACCCGCGACCCTCAGATTAGGAGTCAAGCACCCTAACCACCTGGCCATGCCGGGCCCAAAATGTAAGTAGTAGTTGCTATTGACCGCCTTACCCTATATTAGGGACGGCTTGTGCAGATAGCCCTTGTGTAGCTTTGCGCAAATATCTGAAACAAACATTTTCAACACTGGGAAGCAGACTAATGCCCCTATGAGTAAAAAATAAATAAAAAAATCTAACCTCCCACAGATCCTAGTAGTTACGGTATATTAGCATTGTTAGTGTTGATAAAACTACAGAAAATATCCTTACAAAAAGTGTTGAATTAATTTAAAAAATCTAATAATAATAACGAATAATTTATCTAAATTTCTTTTGTGTCACGGAAACAATTTCTAAAAGCTTCAGTCGCTAGCCACTCACTTGAGCTTCATTTGTGGGGCCCCTCAGTAGCACAGCGGTATGTCTGCGGACTTACAACGCTAGAATCCGGGTTTCGATACCCGTGGTGGGCAGAGCACAGATAGCCCATTGTGTAGCTTTGTGCTTAATTACAAATAAACAAAATCATTTGTGGGTGTAGAAAAAAAAAGCATTAGACACAGTTTGGTACAACAACCATACCTACAAATTAATTGCGTTCACACCACTCCCAATTCCTTTAAATTGAAATTGGTAGATAGAAGTCAGTATTAACAGTTCAAAAGTTTCTGCTTTCGCTGATGATCCAAAGGGTATGGTTATTGTTACGCTATTATTATTATTATCTATTCATTTGTCAACAATATTGTAATCAAGTAAAGAACAACAGTAACTTAATAAATAATTAAAATACAACATTCTATTGTACATTATTAAAATATATTTATTAAAGCCGTCAAGAGTCCATTTAAAACACTATATATTTCGATGTGTGTATTTCATCTTCAGCAAAAAAACTCATTGACTTCACTAAAAAAGTAACGTAATAAG
The DNA here is from genome assembly GCF_000517525.1 of Limulus polyphemus. NCBI lineage: Eukaryota > Metazoa > Arthropoda > Merostomata > Xiphosura > Limulidae > Limulus > Limulus polyphemus. Next base: position 363,078 of record NW_013666411.1, read on the forward strand.
CTTAATCCTGTTGAAAGTCGTATTGTTAATGATTATTCAAACTTTATTCTTTAATTGAGTTTTTATAAGGTACATTTTCGTATGAAGATTTAAATAAAGTTTCTGGGAGTCATTCATGACTACAGATCACATTAATACTATTAGGATTAATTATTTACTAAATTAAGTGATTTTGTGACTGTAGAGTTTAGGGACAGTAAATGATCAAAGAAGATACTATCATTGAACACATTTTCGATTGGAATTTATATCACACAATTAATTAACGATCTAATAATTGTAATGTCTATATTTATGAATATTATTGTTGCTAAATGTTAAGAGTAACTTTATTATTTATATACGTTAATGTATTTTGTATAATAGGATTGTTCAAGGAGGGAACAATGTTTTAGGCTACACTTTTAAAGATTCAAACGTTTGTATCATTGCTTGTTTAAAGAGAGTTTATAACGTCTAGCAGGCTAGAAAACTGCCGTTAAAAAGTTTAAGAAACAACTAATATATTCAACCCGAGTTAAACGAGACTGGAGTATATTGCTGATGTATTAGTGAGCCTCTTGCAGTGGTTGAACTGATTATTGAGCCGGTGAATGAACTAATGTAATTCTGTAAATTTTGAATTTGTGTTTCAGCGAAGTTATGTTGCTATGAGAAGCTCCACATTCCTAGAAAATTAACAAGCAAGTAAGTGTTTAGCGTTGTTTGGGAGGTTATGTCTACCGTTAGTTAAGAAAATTAACAAGCAAGTGAGTGTTTAGCGTTGTTTGGGTGGTTATGTCTACCGTTAGTTAAGAAAATTAACAAGCAAGTAAGTGTTTAGCGTTGTTTGGGAGGTTATGTCTACCGTTAGTTAAGAAAATTAACAAGCAAGTGAGTGTTTAGCGTTGTTTGGGAGGTTATGTCTACTTAGTTAAGAAAATTAACAAGCAAGTGAGTGTTTAGCGTTGTTTGGGAGGTTATGTCTACCGTTAGTTAAGAAAATTAACAAGCAAGTAAGTGTTTAGCGTTGTTTGGGAGGTTATGTCTACCGTTAGTTAAGAAAATTAACAAGCAAGTAAGTGTTTAGCGTTGTTTGGGAGGTTATGTCTACCGTTAGTTACAAAGTGTAAGTTGTAAAACTTGTAGTCGAAAGAATAAAACAATTTCTTTATCGTTAAATGGCCTGAGTTTTTTCATTAATTTTTACCAAATAATTCAAGAACAGAAACTGTTACAACATTATATCTAAAGCAAGTGTAAAGAACTCTAGTTTCAGCAACAGCCTACAGAAATTAAAGTGTGATTAAATGCTATTATACACTTCTCTCACACTTATTCATAGTGGACCACTTTACGAATGACGTATTTGAAAATGTCAACAGACTTACTGAAATGTATCATTTATCTTTGTGTACCATACTTGTTTAAAGAAGTTGACAAATCTTATTTAAAATAACAGCAACTTCTCACATGTCAGCTAAGTTTTCCCTATCAAGTAAAATGCCGTGGCTGTGTGGAAAAATCATTATTACATTTCCTGGGTTTGCGATGTAATCCCAGACTAATCGTACTCAAGGCTAGTGCTTTCAATACAGAGCTAGAGGGTTAACGTACTAACGATTGCTAGTAAAATACTTTTGAACAACTCAAACTACCACACCTGAAGCCATGAATGACGATTTTGATATTCTCATTGATCTGTCTGATTGCAGTTTCTCAGAACTAACTTCTTTGCACTGCCCTAATGTGCACAGTAGGGTGATAGAATGTTTATTGTACATAATTCTTCCTGGCTGATCAAGTAACAAACATCAATCAGGTAGCAGCACACCCAAGGCTTTTCCAGAATTCTTGAGGCGGCTTCTCCCCATTTACTTTCCACCTAAAAGGTTAATTAAGTGAGAGAAACCACCTTTTTAATTTTTTTTTATTTCCGTTAGAATCACCTGTACCGAGTGGTAATATCCGTTAACCATGAGCGGGATGAAGAAAAAAAAACATTTCTGAGCATCTCCGATTGTTTCCTCAAATTTAACTTACACTAAATTTTAGGAAAATGTAAACCAAAATTCTTACCACGATTACTGCGACTGACTTGAATGCAGGGTAAAAGACTTTTGTAGCAAAGCTAGTGAAATGAAGACGTGGTCTCTCTCTCTCTTGGTGTTTGTACTTGGTGAAAATAATAACAGTAGTTTAAAGGATCAAACAGTTCAGTATTCTTTAAACTAAAATAATCATAATTAATAGTCAACAATTAAATGGTTTAAATAAAACATTATGACGTATATCTTAAATATCTTTAATATTGATAATCAAGGTGATTACTTTCCCCTATAATTCAGTTTAACTAAAGTCTGTGTCTTTCTCAAGTTTCTCTCGATATTTAGCATAATTACACGATATATGTTTATATTTATTAAGCATGAACCCGCATGTTTGTTTTCAATGCCTCCAGCCTCAGCTCGATCGAGTCTTCTCCTGCACACTTGTACTCTTACTTTCTAGATCCTTGTATTGGATGATGAACTATTTTTCATATTGACCACTTTGACATACTGCAAAAAATAGCTTTATGATATCAAAAAAGTTTAATAATTTTCAAAATTTGGAGTAGTTAATGCATTGAAACCTTTAAACAGTGCTAAACATTCATTGAAGCCTACAAACAGTGCTGAACCTTTAAAAAGTCACCTGACTAATTCACACTACTAATCCCAGAAAAGATTAGGAAAACATCTGTACCTATATTTACAGTGAAAATATGAGTTCTTCATATCGTGTCAAAAAAACGATACTCATCGTAATAAAACAGATTTCAATTAAGATAATTTTTTCTAGGTGTTCAAACTGGAAAGTGTTTCTTTTGTATCTCGTCTTTTGTTTAATTTAGCACTCATGTTGTTCAATCCAAACTTCGCTTTAGGCACGTTCTTTAGTATCACAATTTGTCCAAAACTTGAACAGTTTCTCACCATTAGACACGTCTCGCGTGCAGAACAACACATTTTCCAAGTAACTTAAACTAGAAACATGTTGATTAAATCTTGTCTTTTGCTGAGACAAACACAAATTTAAAATCAGAAGCAAAAAGGAGAAGTAAGATGTTTTAACAAAGTTAAGAGTGATGAAACAATTTTCTATTTTTGAACAACCTTTTCTCTTGGTCGGTAAAAAAAAATCAATAAAATCAAATCAAACTGTTGGTAAATGCTAAAAATATATATTGACGTTTAAATGACAATATCGTTGTTACTATATAATTTCAGTACAAATAAACTCTTAAATAAACATTGAAGAGAGAGTTAATTATGTCTATGGAGTTAGCTCTGTTATGCTGTTACTATTATTATTATTTAAAGACTATTACGTTAGCAGACTGTTAGAAAAAGAACATGTTATAAAGGCAGTGTCATCGGAAAGATTTGTATATTTACGTATTTTAACTATTTGTTTCTAATGTTCTTACTTATTTGAGTATTTTTATCTGCACTGATAATCCCTGGGTGTGATGTGTTCATTATCTGGAGAAGAGAGCCATATTATATTGGAAGGAATAGTCATTGTGTTAGCATGGTCGTTATCAGAAGACGAGCAGCTCTGTCTTTTCGCAATGTTCGTAACCCTGAAATGTATCTGGCATTGCGTCGGCATTCGTAGCGATGAGGCCTACTTTTTTACGTAGTTCACATGTCTTGGACGACGGTTAGCTGTTACATAATATATATATAATATGACTCATTTGTGTGAGACATGGTTAGTTTCGAAAGGTCTGTGCGTGATAAGGTTAAAATGTGTGAGATTAGTCTTTGTACGCAGAGTGGTCATTATTTATGGGATGACTATAGTTATTGTCTGTAGTAAGTATTTGGAAACTATAACGTTCTTTTAAGCTACGGATCAGTACTTAAAGTGATTTATTATGTCGCATGATTCAGTAATATTACCCACAATACGTCTTGAACTTACAGTTATTTTACAAGATTGAATTGCGAAATGGAGAACTCTCTCTTGATAAGTTAGTGACGCTATGCTGCTGACATCTAGTGATACAATAGACAACCACCACAGCATGGTGTTCGCATGCGTAATTGGCTATTGACTGACGGGTGTGCAGTCGACTAGAAAGCTCAAGCAGAAAGAGAAGCCATGAGCTGGTAACGCGTTTGACAGTGAAGACGAATTAGCGGGGTAACAATTTGATCAAAACATAAAGAGTCAAACCTTTTGTTTTTTAGCGTGGCAAGCAGTGCTGTTGTTGAGAATTAAAGCCAACAACAGTGAATTAACATAAAGAATTGGCAGTATCACATTCTGGATATGGCTGAAAAAATGTGCTCTGACTATCAGCTACCTCGCCTACGAAAGGAATCGCTCTTCAAGGTAAGGGAGGTGGGACCTAGGCAGGTTTATAAGTTCTGTAACATCGAATTTATAAGTATATATATATACATCATATAAGAGCTATATGCAATCATCTAAAAAATAATAAAGTTGATATCTAAACTATATAACGTAGAAAAATATAAGACTAAAAGGAAATAATTTATCGAAGTATGACTTTTTGGATCCAGACTATATCATTGCTATAACGTATATGAAAGACTAAGAAACGAATCTTTACTCACAAATATGTGTAAGCGCTAAGTCAATGTAGCGTTCTTAACCCTGATATTTGCGAATTGTTAAATTTTAAATTATATTTTAGAATATGTTAGTAAATGAATCCTGACATAACATTTTTGCTGGAGTTTCTTATTTTATTATAAAAAGAAAAACATTTAGAATATATACATTTTTTAAACTGTAACGTATACTCAATTAAAAGAAGAGAACAGTTAGAACAGAATTTCAATACTACGGAAGAAAAAAAAGAATTTACAGGTTTTCCCCAAGTCTTCAGTTTCACACACAAATATCCCTGCTTTACGCTAGCGGTTGCTACTATAACCTTTCACACAAAATAAGAACTCTAAACATAGAATGTGAAAACTTCAAATACATTCCTTCATCATTCTCTGTATGTTTGTTCACATTATTTGAATGTTTTTATAACTGTGATTTGCTTTGTTAACAGTTTGATTGTTTACATTATTACAGGGTTATTTAGTGATATAATTCATTGTTTGTTTGTTGGTTTACGGTATCATCATTTTACTAGGACTACGATACACTTTATTATTGGTTTGATTGTTTACAATATTACAAGGTTATTAGAACTGTGATGTACTCCATTGTTTAGTTCGATTGTTTACAGGATTACAGAGTTATTAGAATTATGTTGTACTTTAGTGCTTAGTTCGATTGTTTACAGCATTACAGCGTTATAAGAATTGTGATGTACGTCATTGCTTAGTTCTATTGTTTACAGAATTACAGAGTTATTAGGATCATGAGATACTTCATTGCTTAGTTCGATTGTTTAAAGTGTTGTTAGAAATGTGATATATTTAATTACTATGATTTTAAATGTTATTAGAACTTCAGTAAACTTCATTGCTTTGTGTAATTTACGTGTGTATATTAAGTGTTATTAGAACTGCAATACATTTAATTGATTCTTTTAGTTTTTTACCGTATTAGAAGGTTATTACAATTACTATATTCTTTATTGCATGGTTTGTTTGTAAAACTATGCAATAATTTTGTTTACTGCAGTATTATTAGAACTTCTGTAAACAGAAATGCTGTACAATAAATACTACATGATTATTATAACTGTGATATATTTCGTTGCTAGATTTAATTGTTTAAAACATTACATGGCTATTAGAACTGGAAAATATTTAATAGTACTATGAAGTTATTGAAACTGCTATATACTTAGTTGCTTTATTTTATTGTTTAGAGTATTGTTATTAGAATTATAATACACTTTATTGCTTATTTCAGTTATTTAACATATTACAAAGTTATTAAAACTGAAATATATATATATTATTTATTCTTTTGGTTGTTTAAAGCACTGCAGGGTTGTAAGAACCGTGATACACTCGTTGTTATTTCCTAACAACGAGTATATCACAGTCCTAATTACTCGGTAATACTCTAAACATTCAAACCAGCATATACGTTTATAGCAGTTCTAATATTAGAGGATTATTAATTATAACTTTCATTTATTTCATTGTTAGTTTGATTGTTTAGAGTTTAACAGTGTTATGCAAATTCATATATGTCATTCTTTGTTTGATAGTTTACACTACTATATTGTGATATATTACATTCTTTGTTTGATTATTTCCAGTATTACATGGTTGTTATAACTGCAATACACACTATTGCTTAGTTTGATTGATTACGATATTACAGACTCGCTGGAGCTGTGATCAATCATAAACACAACTCAATGTATCTGAAGTGTCTTTGTGTTTATTTTTTTTATAATCTAATCATCTTTACAAAAACTGTCTAAGTAAAAACAAGTTAGAAAAATGAGTAACTTCAACATTTCGCAAACAATCAGTAATAAGTAAATTTATTATCATTAGTTTCCCTCTCCAGGATTTCATTAGAAAATTTTTTATCGATGAAAATGACCACGATGCTGATCGCATGAGCATGAGTTTGTAACGATACTGTAAAAGTCTCATATAGTGTAAGTAGTATATGTATAATATTTCTGCCCCACCTGGAGGAGAACAAACCATTTTCCTCCTTTCCACTGACGAAGAAAATATCTTCGAAAAACTTATCACCTCCATATAACACAGGAACATCGTATGTATATACTGCTACTCACTTATGGGTTAAAAATGCAAAATTTTATAAACAAGAATCATTAAAACGCAACCAAAAATTATCTAAAAATAACAGAAAATCATCGAAAAATGAAAATGTTTATATAAATCGGTTTCGATGCCATAACTAATCTTCCCACCAGTCAGAATTATAAAACCACCAAATTCAATGATATGGACTATTTTATTCCTTTATAAACTAGGAAAAGATTTATTTTATTCATCGACTTAATATCTTTCATTTTATTAAATAAATCAGGTAAAAATTACTTGGAATTTGTCTGAGTTGTCATCCATTAGCACATCTACAATTCTATCACCATTTTGTGCTTTAATTATTTTTAATTTAGAGATAAAGTATTCAGCACCATCTTCTAGCTCACTCAGCTTACGAGTTTCAAAATTATATTGAAGTACACCAATAGCGTTTAACGTTTTTATGCTTCATTTATTCAAATACGCCCCCCAGTAGCACAGTGGTATGCCTGCGGACTTACAACGCTAGAAACCGGGTTTCGATACCCGTGGTGGGCAGAGCACAGATAGCTCATTGTGTAGCTTTGTGCTTAACTTCAAACAGCTTATTCAAATACTTTTTTCTTATTAATATAGGCCTAATTTTCGCAAAACAAAATTATTTTAATTCTTTGTAAAATGAAAATATTTTATGGTTTTTCCAATCCACTGGCCTAATGCTCAAGTATTAATACCATCTGGTAATATATATATCTTTTAGTAAGAAGTTTAAAGATTTAAAGATATGGATTGTTAAAAACAGAATTACATTCGATGAATATAAAAAATGTTTATTTGACCAGAAAGAAATACACAGAACTATGAATCTAACAGTAAGAAAAAGCATGAAATATATTCTATTCAAGTATCAAGCAGTAAACTCGAATGACGAAATTATTTCCAACTCATCCATAAATTCACTTTCTCTTACATAATCTATAATTTTTTGTATTTCTAAGAATAAGAGAGGTGAGTTGAATAGAATAAAAGTAACGGGAATTGTGCCAATCATTTCATTTTCATAAGCTTTAACAATACTAATTTTAAATGAATGAGCTATTTTCTTCAATTTCAAAATGGACCTATTTGTCTTTTACCAATTTTGAATTTATAAGACAAATTTATGTCTCATCCTGCAAATCCTACAATAGTTTTTAAATAGGTATCTTCTTTGAGAACCATATTCTGATATATAAAAGGAGAATTAACATTTCTCATAAAATAATTATTGTTATTGTATAAATTCCCAATGGTAGAGAATGTCCTAGATACATTATCTAGGTAAGAGTTAGTAGCAGCATCGTTTTCTGCAGAAAGATCACAGACATTTATATTATTTTTCACATTGTTTTCTATTAATGGATTATTTTCCAAATATCGCAATTGTCTCGCAGTTTCTGTATTAAAGCATTAATACTTAAATTGATAGTATCAATTGATTCATTCGATTTTCTTTCTAATTCAGTTATATTAATTTCTAATGTTTTATTAAAATCTTCAAATTGGTCATTTTTTAAATTTTTTCTAAATATTTTATCAACTACTTTTTTGTTGACTGCATCAGTTTATTCTATGGTTCTATTAAATTTTCTTTGGTATTTGTATTTGCATCAAATGTTTTATCTTTATTCAGTACTAATGAATAATTTTTCAAATATTGCAATTTACTCGCAGTTTCTGAATTAATATAATTGATACTTAAATTAATATCAGCTATTGTCTCTTTAAATTTTCTGTCATATTCACTTATATCAGCTACTAAAGCTTTGATATTTTATCTATTTCATCAACATAAATTTTGTTCACTGATCCATTCTGAACATTACTTTAAATAGCTCTTACAGTTACTCCAATTAATTCCAACATTAGCTTGAGGATTTAGGGTAAAACTATTATATTCAACTTCTTGATCGGGATAGAGTTTAATATGAGGAAACCATAACGAAATATCGCTTATAATTTTCATTATCTTTATAAATCATATCATTACTCCTACTTCCTCTTAAAGGAAATATCACAAGAATATTTATTTATTTTTTCTAAAATCGTTAAAGAATTTAAAATAATGTCTACTTGGAATCCATATTTTTATTTGATTACTATTTTTTTGTTAGAATCCATCTTTTTTGTAAAACGTTCGTTGTAAAAGACATTATGTTTAAATACTGATACCAATTTATCAATTTTGACCTTATTATCTTCACCACTCAATGTTGTTGTTCCATCATCATCAGATACTAAAATTGGAGATCCGGAAGTATCTGTATAATACAACGTGTTACTTGCTTCACCAGTGCTATAATCATTCGTAAAATTTAATAATCCTTCTATATGATGTGCTAGACATGGTAATTCAATTTCTTCAATCATAGTATTATCAATATATAATTCAGCTCTTGAAAAAATATTACCAGTATTAACTAATGTTACATTATCACTACCAATTGTACTTCCATTTTGCTTTGTATATATTTCTTTGATCCTGGAGAAATATAGCCACTATAATATGATATCTTATCGTTTATACCCTTAATGTTAAATACATAATTAGCCTCCTCTTTTTCATTGATAACTACCATATTTTTCGCGATGTTGTTGATATTAAAAAATTTCTATATCATTTTGATAATATTTAGGTACACTCATTAGATTCCAAATTTTTTCCATTTATTAGAGTTAAAATCTTTTTAATTCTATTTCATATTCTATGTATTGTTTAGATTCCACTTTTTTAGCTAATACCTCTAAAGCTTTGTTTTTAACCTTATTTAGCAATAACATTAAAATACCTCTCCCGTATATTTTCTACTCTTTCAGATAACAAATGTTTATTATAATTCATTTATTATCAGTTAAAAGTAGCCTATAAACAGATCATTGTTTGTTGAAATTAATTGAATGCTCGTTTTGATCTGTAATCTTCATCGTTATTTTATAAATATTATTTGATCTGTTAGCATCTGTATATATTGGATTTATTTCTTCAATTATTACAAGGTTATTACAAGGAGTAAATGAATTTAAAATATTGCTAGATCATCATTGTATAATACTCCATTGATAACATCCCAATGAATACAAATATCATCTATACCTCTAGAAATATTAGTTATATATTTTCTTCTCTGTTCTTTATCAGAATAAATTTTTGGTTAAAATCCTGATAATTCCTACAACTTTCTTTTAGATGCACGATGAATGTCAAATTTTATAGGATGATCATTAAATAATCTAACTAATTTTTTTTTATTTAGCATAGAAAATAATTACCATTTCCAATGGTTTCTCTTTTCCGGTTATTTACGTTTTTATCTTAACAATAAAAAGTATTGTTATTAAGTCTTTCAGCAATGTTGTTCCATGATACCCTTATTGACAAAAGTTGTAATGCTAAAAAATAACTTCCGTTACTTACATCAATATGAGTTTTAAGTTATATTGTAAATGCTCACTGCAATATAACTCATTTATTATACATTAAAAATATTTTACAATATTCTTCGATATCATTATTTCTAAGCTCTCCTCCTTTAACTAATACGTCTAATAAATCAACGATTTGATTATATAACTTTTTACTTTTGTTTCTTGCTATTAACGTATCAGTTAGTTTGCCTAATTCATTGTGTTAGGTTATGAATATGAGCTGGGATTCTTTTATAGTAGGTGTCTGTGACTTTTTGGCGATAAATGTCAACAATAAACGGACAGCACACAATCCACTTGTTTAAAAATACTATATTCAAAACAAGTCAAACGTATGTACAAAAAATTCTTTACACTATAGGATATCACAGTTGTATCTAAAGCTCTAGATAATTATCTTTTCTCGTCAAAAGTCCACACAGTCTAGTTCAGTTATTTTAGAACTCAACTGACAAGACGGGTTATTTTTCCCTACTCTGTTTCTTACTGCACAATCTGCGAAAGATTCACTTACGTTACCCCATTGATTACCACAGTTGTATCAAGAACTACAAATAATTGTCTCTTTTTCGTCAAAGTCCACACAGGCGTGTTCAGATACTTTAGAACACCCTTTAACAAGACAAATTATTCTCTTTTATCTCTATTATTACAATACCCCTGTGAAACTCACTTTAAATACTGCCCGTTATGGCTAAACTAATAATCGCGCAGTTTAACTTCACTAACTTAACATTTTCTGGCTAAACTTCTTTCTAACTTAACCTTTTTGTGACTTAACTTCATTTCTTTTGTTGGTTACCACATTTGTATCCAGAGCTTTAAATAACTATCTCTTTCCGCGTCCACACAGGTTTGTTTGACAAAACAAATGATTTCTCCTATCTCTTTTGTTCAATATAGCTGTGAAACACACCATAGAAATCATTTGTTAAGGCTAATCACTCACACGCCGGCTAATTTCATGTTTTCTTTCACTAACTAACCTTTTTATATCTTAACTTAACTCCTTCTGACTTAAATTCACTTGCACTCACTTGGTCGCCTATATACATACATTGACCAAATGAGACCTAGAACTTTCTGACAAAATACGAGACGCTATGATATAACAATACTCACTTAGGACAACGAGAAAAATACAGAAGTTTCGAGTACTGTGACGTCAATTTACAACAAACGTAACGTACGACTCTTACCAAGTTAGGTAACGAAATGTGTCATAACTATCACTTTTAAAATGATCAACTTTTAACACTCTTGTTATAAAAACTAAATAATTATTTAATACTAGATCACTAAATGAACTAAGTAATAACTCTTGGACTAAACAATCTTGTACATCCGACACATTGATTAATCCTTCACCACTTATTTTGATAATTTTAGACTACCTCTCAAGACTTTTAATTTTTCAGTATATAATTTGATATTATCTATTGTCTCTTCATTTGATGTTTTATCTACGCCTAATATTTGTTTCTCTATTCCGAATGATTATATTCTTCTAATTGTTTTAACTTTTATATTTCTTTAACCCTTTTTTTTCTTTTTTTTTGCTACCCAAAGATTTGTTTAATTTTCCTGCACTTTCTATCATTTCTTCAATTAAATGGGGTTTAATTAATTAATACGGATGGTAATATAAATTCTTCTTGCTCTAAAAATGGAACATATAATCCATCATTTAAATCAACCCTATATTTTGTTTTTGGTTCTTCAATAATAAATTTAGGTTCTTCGATAGAATGTATTGTAATATTATGAATTGCGTCTTCTATAGCTTTCAATTCTCTTTTCGTTTCTTCAACTTCTTCTCGAGGAATAGCTTGAGATTCTATTTTTTAATTATAGTTTATGAAACTCTGTTATTAACTCTTCGTATTTTACTTTACTTAAAGCTTCTGCTTCATTTTTTTTCTTCTTTCTTTGTTTTGTTTCGATTGTCGTTTTAATGTATTGATGTATTCTTTATCTTTTTTCACTGATTATTTATTTATAATAAAAAATATCCAAGTTATATTTTAGCATATAGTTTAGCTTATCATTAAATGTATCCATCTTATAGTTAAATAAATGATAAATATTAAAGATTATACACAACCAGAATATTTTGGGGATTTTGATCAAAATACTTTGCTACCTATACATCTATTAAGGCTTTTAAATGTTGACCCACCTAATTCTGGAAAAACAAATTTGTTGTTAAATCTAATCTAATATCAGTTAAACCATGACAACTTATACTTGTGTGTAAAAGATATAGGAAAACCTAAATATGTAAAATTTCAATAGTTTACAATTTTTGATGATATAGATGAAGATGTCTTACAATTTATCGAAAATCGAAATGAGAAAGAGAAGAATATAATTTTTATTATTGGATGTTAAATCTACTAAAATGAGTTATAGAAGGAATTTTAAACCATTATAAATTAATGTAGGAGTATATAGAGAAGAAATTATTTGCATGTCGGAGAAGTTATATATTATATTCTGATATTAATATAGTTATGATAAGTTTTAAATTTTTATTCAGTGCTTCCGGGCTTAACAGCGTTTGGTATTGTTCTTTAACAGTGTTAAGTTTTGGAGCTGGTATCATTGAAGTAATTGATAAGTATATAAATATATCTGCTAAGAAAGAAGAATATATAATATCTTATAACTTTACATAGAGATGCCAGGTTTAATTAAATGTAAAACTATTACTGAAGAAGAAATTAACTTAAAGAGAAATATTTCATACAAACATTAAAATACTTGCCAAGATAGAAGTACATGAAATAAGCAAAGTTAAATGGATATAGATGAGGGGAAGTGATCTGGGCTGGCTGGATGCAAGATATATTTAATCCCCCTGATGTACATTTACTCGGATTTCATTACTGTGGACCCTTTACTAAACTTAAAAAAATGTCTAACTAGAGGTGATCCTGGTATTAACAGAGTGGATAAAGCATGTAAGAAATTTGATATTGCTTATAATAAATCACAAGCTACAGCTGACATACATATAGCTGATCAAGAATTGGAAGAAGATATTAATGCTATTCAAGGTCCAACTTTATGTGAAAATGTTGCTGGAGAAATTGTGAAACCAATTACTGAAGCTAAGAAAGCATTCAGTCTTGGTATTTCATCTATTATGTACTATTTAAACTGTAAAATAAAAACTGAAACAACCAATATTTAGGTTGCTAAAATGAAAGACCTGTTATTAAAGAAATATGTAAAGCTTGTGGTGCAAATAGTTTCAATTAAAAAAATTAAAGAAATATATTATGATCCAGAAAGAGGTTTCAGCGGTATACAAGCATCAAAAAGAAAAACTCCATTACCTCAAAAAGATATAATAGAATTTTTTATATCAGCAAGACGAACATACAAAATACAAACCAATTAGATATAACTTTAATAGAGGAAGAATCTTCGTAACACAAAATGATGATCAATGGGAAGGAGATTTAGTTTATATGAGAAAATTTAAATCCTTACGATAATATCACAAATTATACTTTAACAGTTAAAAATATTTTTAGTAAATATGCTTGTTCTAATCAAATTTAAAACAGGAGAAAAAACAACAAAAGCATTCAAATTCACTTTTAAAGAGATGAAACCCCAAAAATTCAAACTGATAAAGGAACAGAATTCATTAATAATAAATTATTTAATGAACAAAATATTCACTGGTTTACCACTGAAAGCGATATTAAAGCACAGATTGTTGAAAGATTCAATAGAAATTTGAAAACTAAAATATGGAAATGTTTTATTGTTATATTACAAGAAAATGATTGATGTTTTAAGAAGATAAGTTAATAAGAAATTATAATATTTGATATCGTAGATAGTAAGGTGATTCCAGTTGAATCAAATAAAAAAAAGAAAACGAAAGTAAAGTATATAATAATCTATATAATTTTAAAACAATTCTTAATGCTAGATATAATGTTGGTGATATGGTTAGAATTTCAAAATATAAAGAAACAATCAAGAAAGGATACTTCCCAAATTTTATCGAAGAGATATTCATTATAACTGAAATTTTACAAACAGATCCTATAACTTATATAATTTAAGATCTCAATAATGAAAAAAAATCACGGAAGCTTCTATGAACTAGAATTAGTTAAATATGATAAGAAAGATTAAGTTTATAAGATTGAAAAATAATTGGAAAAAAGGATGATAAAGTATTTGTAAAATGTTTAGAATATCCTGATAAATTAAATTATTGGATATATATTGCAAATATTATCCAAGTGCCCTGTTTCGGGGTGGTTGTGTGTTAAATGGCAAGTCTTTGACTGACTCCTTATATTTTTTAACATTGTCAATTTTCGAAATTTTTTTACGTTAATCTATTTTTACTATCAACATTGTCATAAATAGCCTGAGTCAAAGGGTAATTTTGAAAAGGCTCTATTTTGGTGCTCTCTTATATTATGGGCCCCTTGTATTTACTATCAATATATGATTTTTCCAATTAATGGATCCAAGTAAAACGTTTTATAACCATCATTATATTCTATGGATTTTAACTACTCATAGTATTCAATAAACGTTTTCCATATTTTTCGTTTTTATTTTATTTCATTTCTTTTATTTCATTTTCAACTTGTAAATAATCACAGATCTTTTTAACAAAAAAAAAAGAATAATTTACATGTTTATCCTTATAGAAGATAACCAAATGATGAAACATGTCTCTTATCTATGGTATCTTTATTTTCTTATTAAAGTATTTCATTCTATATTTTACTTTAGAACAGGGTTTCTCGATTAGACTATTACAATAATAAGATATATTATCAACCGTCCATCTTTGACATATTCCACATAACTTTGGTATTATCTCTTATTTTTTATCAACTATTTCAAACTTGTCCATTTATTTATAAATCCTAAAATTCATACATGTTAATAACATTTTCTAAAATTAAATCGAGAAATGTAAAAAATGTATTGTCTGTAAAGTTGAAAAACCTTTCAACGAATTTAATAAAAATAATCAAACCAAAGATGGTCTAAGGTCTTTGTGTAAAAAATGTGTTAGTCATCATTATCATGCAACTAAAAATAAAATATATGAAAAAAATAGAATGTGAATATGGATCGAAAGTCTTTAAAACACATTTGAAAAACATAAAGACAGCTCCCTCCATAGAAGGAGATTAAATTAAATTTCAAAAAGTACTCTACATGCATAAAAAGAGAAATCATTTGATACATTTTACGAAAACGAAAGTATTGACTATGATTATCATTTTGAATGTAAAAAATATGTTGGTGATTATTAAAATAAAGCTAAAAATGAAAAATATGAAAAAGTAAAATGTGAATTTGGATCGAAAGTCGTCTACAGATAGACTTTAAAATAATCTCAAAAAAGAGCAGTTCAAAAACACAAAACAATATTTTCCAGATGATAAGCTCGACCTTGTAATAAGAAAAGCAGTTTATCCTTATGATTATACGGATTCGTATGATAAATTTGTAATGAAACGCATTTACCATGAAAAGACACATTTTACAGCATATTGAACGAGTGTAATATTTTAGATAAAGACTACAAACATGCACAAAACGTTTGGAGAGAGTTTAATATACAAAACATGGTAGAATATTCTTCTCTTTATGTAAAAACTGATGTTTTATTATTAACAGATATTTTCTTGAACTTCAGAGACGTTTGTTTTAAAACATAAATTAGACCCTGCTTGGTATTACACAGCACCTGGTTTATCATGGAATGCATTGTTAAAAAATGACTAATGTTGAATTCGAATTATTGACTGAATATGATATGATCTTAATGCTTGAGAAATATATTCGTGGAGGTATATCTTAGTGTAGATATAGCAAAGTAAATAATAAATACATGAAAGATTATGATCATAATAAAGAATATATATTTTTATCCTATCTAAATGCTAATAACCTGTATAGATTGGCAATGAGTCAATATTTACCCTATTGAGAATTTAAATGGAGTGATACAAATATTGATATAATGAAAGTAAGCAATGATTCTGAAATAGGTTATATTTCAGAAGTAGATTTAGAATATCCAAAAGAACTACATTACTATCATTCTGATATACCCCTAGCGCCTGAAAACAGAATAGCGACTAAAGAAATAAAGTTAATGACAGTTTTATATGATAAGAATAATTACGTGCTTCACTATAGAAAACTGAAACAATATTTATCATTGGGAATGAAACTGAAGAAAATTCATAGAGTGATTGAGTTCGCGCAATCTGATTGGCTTAAGAAATTTATTGAGATAAACACGTAATTGAGAAGTCAAGCTACTAATAATTTTGAAAAAAATATATTTTTATGATTTGTTAAATAATTCCGTATTTGGATAGACTATGGAAAGTATTAGGAAACGGGTTGACATATATAATTGTGTTCTAATCCAAACAAAGTTGAAAAATTAATAGCTAAACCAAATTTCAAGGGAAGAACAATATTTATAGAAACGTTATCCGTTATTCATACGAATAAAACAAAATGGTATTCAATAAACCAAGTAATGTGGGTATGAGCATTCTAGATCTTCCGAAAACATTGGCTTATGATTTCCACATGGAATCAGGAAACCAAAGTGTGATGATGACTTACAGTTATCATATCAAGATACTTATTCTCATATTTATGAAATAAAAATAGACGATCTTTATAGCGACATAAAAGAAAACATTAATTTATTTGATAATTCAATCTATCCAAACGATAATTCTTATGGTATTCCGTTAGTAAACAAAAACGTTTTGGGTAAAATGAAAGATGAAAATAATGAACTTTTAGGGCTTAGATCTAAAATGTATGCTTTAAAATTACAAGATGATAAAATCTGTAAGAAGTCTAAAGGTGTAAAGAAATGTGTTGTTAAAATAGAATAACATTCGATGAATATAAAGAGTATTTATTTGGCCAGAAAGAAATATACAAAACTATGAATCTAATACGAAGTAAAGAGCGTGAAATATATTCTATTCAAGTTAATATGAAAGCATTGAGCTAGAATGATGATAAAAGATATTTATTACCAAATAGTATTAATACTTTAGCATTAGGCCATTGTATCGAAAAACCATATGTTGCCCTTAATATCTTCGTCTTACAAAAAATTATTATTTTTTTACAAGAATTAGGTCTACATTATTAAACATAAAGTATTTAATACATGAAAGCACTAAAAAAGTTAACGCTCTTGGTGTACTTCAATATCATATCGAAACTCGTAAGCTGAGTGAGCTAGAAGATGGTGCTAAATACTCTATCTGTAAATTAAAAATAATTAAAACACACTATTGTGATAGAATTGTAGCTGTGTTAATGGATGAAAACAGGGACGAATTCCAAGTATTTTTACCTGATCGGTTTAATGAAAAAGAAATATATTAAGGCAATGAATAAAATAGAAGATATTTTCCTTGTTTTTAAAGGTTTTCATTTTTCGATGTATTTTATGATATTTTGAGTATTTTTAACGATTTTTTTTGGTGTTTTTAAATTTTGAATTTTTTAACCCCTAAGTGAGTAGCAGTATATATATAAAACAGTAATATATATTTCTATGTTATTTGGAGGGAATCTAGTTTTTTCAAAGATGCTTTCCTCATCAATGGAAAGGGAAAAAATAGTTTGTTCCACTCCAGGTGGGACAGAAACATTGTATATATATACTACTAGTGTATATAAGTCAATGTTATAACTAGAATTGAGATTTTCTTCTCAATTCGTGCTACAATTGGACTTGATAATCATTTCACAAAATTTCATGATATATTCAAACTTGGAAATGTGTGTTGTATACATACATGTGGTCTGTGGAATTGAGAATTATTATACAAAAGTTCATACTATAACTAGACTTAAAAAATCGGTGTTTATACTGTCGTGTTTAAACAAGTTTGACAGGTGTCGTACACAAGTCCGTGCTATAACTATACCAAGAAATATTGTATATAGGTCCATAATATAACTCAAATCTTAATTAATTTTATGTAAATTGTTAGAACTAAACTTAAAAATTATTGTGCATAATTTCGTGTTATTACTTGACTTGAACAAAGATTCCTTGATCTAACTCCACTTTTTACACAAAAAGAAAGGAATGGTTTTGTTCCGTTGCCTAGGGACTGTGACAAGTGAACCCGTTAATTAAGCAAGATTAAAGTTCTAAGTTCACAAGTCTGATCTTGTAAGAATATTACATATTGTTATAGGGATAATACCTGCACTAATTGGAATAAAATCTGATTTCACTTAAACTGTTTCCACTTCGTTTGAAACTAGTCTCTGAATGTAATAGATGTGAACTCGTATTCTGAAGAATGTTTTAACTTTTCGTTCGTTTTCTTAGATAGAGGTAAAAGATTTACAAAAATTGACTCGAGACGGAGGAAACACTTTACTAAAGACGAGCATCACTGATTATATTTACAAGTGTATTCCAGAAGCAACTCTCCTGTGTACCTAAAATAATTTAGCGATATTCTCACTAATTAAGAATGCAGTACAGAGCTGAGCTCCTGGAATATTATCATTTCTAGTAAACAGGTGACAGCCTCATACACTCAGTTACTTCTGGCTGCAGTTAACATAAGATAGTGTCTAACACTTATTTCTTCTTTTAGTTAACATAATGCTTAAAAACTGAAAGCATAGTGCAACAGTAGGCAACAATGTATTTCTAGTCCCAGTAAATGAAAGGTAACAACAGAAACTGAACTACTTATGTTCCCAATAAACACATTATCCCTGACTCTACGTTGGACACCAAGAAGCTCTAGTTGATTTCCTGTCATAATAATTAGATGGCGGCAACAGAAGTTGGATTTCTTCTAATCTTTCTAAAGAAAGACACCAACAAAGGCTAAGCTGTTTTGGCGAGTTAATAATTAACAGATAAGAGTTTTATTTTTTACCTCTGCAATACATAGTTTTTAATTTTTGGTCATAATTAACAAATACCAGTCTCAGACACAGCTGAAGTACTTCTGATCTTTGTAACGACAGATACCAGGAAACACGGTATTGTTTTTCTCATAATTAACAGATTTCAGCAACAGACTTTGCTGAATTACTTCTGGTCTTTGTAATGACACATATCAACAAACACAGATACTAAGCTCTAGACACTGTTGAATTGTTTCTGATCTTTGTAATGACAGATATCAGCAATCACTGAATTGTTTCTGATCTTTGTAACGACAAATACCAGCAATCACTGGATTATTTCTGATCTTTGTAACGACAAATGCCAGCAATCACTGAATTGTTTCTGATCTTTGTAATGACAGATACCAGCAATCACTAAATTATTTCTGATCTTTGTAATGACAGATACCAGCAATCACTGAATTGTTTCTGATCTTTGTAATGACAGATACCAGCTCTCACTGAATTGTTTCCAGTCGCAGCAGAAGGCAGCAGCATATACTGGACAATGTCTTGTATCATTAAACAAATAGCAGTACAAACTGGATTAGATTTCCAGCCCTTACCAACACTGTACGTATACATACAACAGTAGTAATTGGATTAGACTTTATACTGACACAAACTATTCTTATTGAGTAACAAGTTGTATTCTATGCGGCAGTGGCATATGTGGATGTTTGGGAGTATGTATTTTGGGCATGCGGCAGTGGCATATGTGGATGTTTGGGAGTATGTATTTTGGGCAGATCTGCAGAAGTTCCCGAGTTAAAAATATTTGCAAATTAATAACAATCTATAAAGTATATGAATTAAATTATGTAGTTAAAATAATTATATTTGATCGGAAAGCATCAAGTAAACAGCTTAAAACTTCAGTTTTTGTAAATATTTTAAACTTACAATAAACATTTCTATACTTATGCTAAGAAGTTCTAATAAAAACGATTATTTCATTGTTGATAATAATGAAGAAAATCACTTCTTCATAAAACATTTTTTGGATATTTTCACAAGTATTAATTAAAATAATGTGCATAAAAAATACGCTTGAAGTGTCAAGTTGATTTCGTTCAGTTGGAAAATATGAAGACTTCATGTTTGAACAACCCTGATAAGAGTAGTCCTGATAATAACAGTGCTTATTCTGTTCCTGATAATAGCAGAGCTTATTTCGTTTAGACAATCCTGATAATAGTAGTGTCTATTTTGTTTGAAGAAACCTGATGATAGAAGTGCATATTTTGCACATTCAAGAACAGTTTACTCTAGACCTGTGTTACCATGACAACCAGTTTGGCTCATGTGATCAGAGGGATTTCCCGTTTTTCTTTCTATCCCTATTGATTTTTCTGGCTCCGACAGTAAGCGTGTGTTGTAAGACCTAGACTTTTTTCCCTCAAGTAAAGGTTGATACAGAACTCTGGCATTCATTCGCGAGCCCCACATTCAAGATAATTATTATTTCAACTACTATTCAAAGAAGATATCGCTGATACCAATAGTGCTAAAATGGTCAAAAAACATTACAGACAAATTCTAGCCAACAACGACAAATCTGCATAATGATTATGTGTTTTTTAAACAAATTCAACACCAGTGTACACTTTCTTTATGCTGGTCTTCGATGCAAGTCACACACAAAAACCAGAGAACTTCGTTTTAAATATTAGTCTTTGTAAAGATTTATTGGGATTGAAATGAGATATGTAAAAAGAAAATTGTTAGTTAAATATATAAATATTCAATAAACTTTATTTTTCGTATTTTGTTTTTAAGTGCATAATTCCCCAGTTCGATCTTCAGTGCAGCTTTACGCTAAAACAAACACTCAACTAAAGGTTTGTAAAAAATGTGAACACTGTTATTTGGCAGATATGTTCAGGATATATTAGTACGAGAGTAATTTAAAAAAACGTAAAAACATGTTCACTTTTCAAATCAGTTTATTGGTGAGCTTAAAATGTAAACGAACGCATACTCATTAGGTTGATATTCTTTGTATGAAGAAAAGTAGAAACTATTATAAACTAAGTTGTTGATACAAACAGCACACCCACTTAGAAACCTTACAACTTCAACTAAGAATGGCAGTTGAATTCGTTCCATTCCTTAAGCCGTTTTGGATATAAGGGAGCCATTATTACAGGCTATACTTTGTTTAAAATACAGATACCAATGAGTGAAAATTATCTATGTGTTGGTGAAAAGAGTTTGTGTTAATGGATTGAATGTTTCAAAATGTTGCATGAGAAAGCTAAGCTATAATTCATATCGTTAATTAATAAATAATACATCAGAGCAAACTTATGAGATGTAAATTATATTCATACAAAGTGATTTCTTGATATAGCGGTAACCATTTACATAAGAAGAAACAATGAAAAGAGCTTTTTTGCAAGTCTGTAGTAAGGCAAATACGTAAGAAAACAAATATAGCAAATTCAACACTCAAGACGAAACAGTGTAAAATTTTTCTTGCAATACTGTAATAAATCATGCGTGTATAAAAAATAATTAAATCGTTTAGCGTGCCGGGCTGCGTATCCAAAGGTCCAAGGCTAGAGTTGCGATCTGCCCGTAACAAGCTCCGCGCTTTCAGCTGTGAGAGCGTTATAGTCGAGACTGTCAGTCCCGGTTTTCGGTTAAGAGTAGCTGTGTGGGGAGTAACTGCTGCTAACTGGATGCACTCCCTCTGGTTAACAGTTCAAAATTAGTGACGCTAAGCCTGAATCTTATGGTGATTGACTTAGCCGTTTAGCCCACGTGCCGCATAAGTAGTGTTTAGGCTGAAAATATCAAAGATCATATCACACGAATTTAGCATAGGATATAAGATCCTTGATTACTCTTCTTTTTTTTTGTCGATAGGAAGCACGAGTTAATTGCATGTTAATGAGATCACTCCTTAATATTAATCGATCTAATAGTCTTTCGTATGTTCTTTCATTTGTATGTTCTTTGCTGAACTCAAAGCTTCAAGATGGTCTATTTGCGCTGTGCATACCACAGGAATTTAACCTCGACATTTAGTGTTATAAATCCTCAAGCTTAGCGCTGAGCCGTTGTGGAGGAAAGCTTTTACATTAGGTAAAAATACAGTATTAAGTATGCATGCATAGTGTTAACTATAGTGATACGTACTTACATTCTTGATTTAGTATATCAAAGATTAAAATTATTGTCATATGTATTGAACAACATCGACATCATATAACTGGGCTCTGCGGTTTGCGAGTAATTACCAATTTAAGTATATATGTACATGTGTGTGTAAAAACTAATGTTTTGCCGTACGAGTTTAGCAACCATTGATTAGAATAATCCGGGTTAGATTTTATTGATCGACATTATGTCGCTAAATACAAGGTGACATCGGTTGTATTTGAAGTATCTTGCACGTTTAGGTCGTAAGCAAAGCTTCGGTGTTTTTTGTTTTTTTTATGTGTGCTACACACAGTGGCTTTGAAAGATGCTAAACAAAAGTTGCACTGCTAGGGTCGTTAAACGTACACTAATTTCACTTACACTTCTGGTAAAGTTAAATGTCGACGTTCTTTTGTTTGTTGTTTGAAAACAAAGCCACATTGAGCTATCTGTTGTGCCCAGCGCATGGAATCGAACCCTGTATTTTAGCGTTGTAAGTCCGTAGACTTACCGCTGTCCCACCGCTGTTCTTTTTTATTTTAAAAATAGTATACGAATTACTTTAAACATCGGCATTCTTCATTTTCAAAATACCAACAGACGTACCTTTTCAACGCACGGGGAAGACATAGGGGCTCTGGGGTGATATAGGGGAGATCCGATCCGAACACCGATTTCCTCGATGTCATTATTCGGGAAGACTTACAAGTATATGTTAAGTTTGGTGAACAAAAAAAGTCCAGCGATTCGTCACTTACACGTGGACACACACTCATATACTTTTTTCAAATAATGGTTTAGGTATAAGTTACACTAGCTAGTACATATATCGCATTTCAAATAATGGTTTAGGTATAAGTTACACTAGCTAGTACATATATATCGCATTTCAAATAATGGTTTAGGTATAAGTTACACTAGCTAGTACATATATCGCATTTCAAATAATGGTTTAAGTATAAGTTACACTACATATATCGCATTTCAAATAATGGTTTAGGTGTAAGTTACACTAGCTAGTACATATATATCGCATTTCAAATAATGGTTTAGGTATAAGTTACACTAGCTGGTACATATATATCGCATTTCAAATAATGGTTTAGGTATAAGTTACACTAGCTACTACATATATCGCATTTCAAATAATGGTTTAGGTATAAGTTACACTAGCTAGTACGTATATATCGCATTTCAAATAATGGTTTAGGTATAAGTTACACTAGCTTGTACATATATATCGCATTTCCTTGTTTTCTTTAAACCTACTACACAAGCTAACTAAAACATCAACAATTTTTCTTACTTCAAAAACAAAACAAAAACTGACTCATTGATAGCCTTTCTTCGTTATTGTAAAAATATTACACTCATAAAGTCGGCGTAATTCTTAGGAGGCTAGTGGGCTTTTGTTTATGATTTTCAGTCTTACTTGCAACATCCATCAGTGTTTGCCCTTGCATGTGCACTACAGTAAACAGTATGAATACAAATATATTAACGTGTCGTGCATTGGTAAGATGTGAAGATCTCAGGAAATTTATGTGTTTCGTTATCAATACCCTTCTATATTTTGCTCTATAATTACTTGGTTACTTAATCCAGTCTTATTGATTATAATGTTGTTAAATCTTCTTAAGTATACTTATGAATATTATTTGGTATATTTTTTAGCTTAATTTAGCTGCAACGCTTCCTATCGCGCAGAGAATTTACACTGGGAAATTTTTATATCAATTTTGGATAGTTTGGGTTTTCTTCCTCAACCACTTCTACTGGCAACAGTACCAGTTCCACAAACCCTCTTCACGGTTTTGCTTATAGCACTGGATGAAAACGTGAAGTCGGCCTGCGATCTGTCGATCACAGAAGCTCTTTTCAGCTAAAACTTTGATGAGCTTGCCATGTGTAGTTTTCATCCCAGGAGCCACCATGTTCACAATTAGTTTCAACTTCTACAAACATATCGCTGCCTGTACTTGTATAGGCCTTGTGTTGGTTTGACACTTTCAGATTGGTTACCTGATACCCAATCACATTGTGCCATGTCGACACAACACTTCATTATTATTTTATTTCGGCAACATTTTATTTTTACACAAAATATATTACTCGATTATGTGTAATTTGCATTATATACCCATTTTGTCCTCTGTTTCCATAATTACTTCCAATACTGTATATATTTACCTTACTTTTGACCAGAGGCTCTTATTACTTAATTTTACACAGCACGAATTGCAGCCTCTCAATAACGCTATTGTATGTTTATCACGAGACTGACATTGTAGTCATGGAAACACACTTCTGCTGCAAATAAACTATGCTCATTAAAGTCTACATCTTTAGATACGCGTTGGATGTATCAAGTATATCAGCGTTTATCTTTACCTGAGCAGCTTGTATTTTCTTTGTTGTTTGATAATCAAAGGTATCCATATAAACAAAATGTTTATTAAGCTGTGTTTGAGATCAACCAGGAAATTGCTAGCATGGTTTATTACTACATATATATATATGTATATCTTGTTATAATTATATATA
>NW_013666411.1:388895-411300 GCF_000517525.1 Limulus polyphemus
ATATATATATATATATATATATATATATATATATATACTTGTAGCGACAGACAAAAACAAAACGAAAGTGAAATTTTATCATATTTTAATGTTGAGCATATGGATTATTTAATATATATAATGACAGACTGACTAGAAAATCAGGTGTATGGTGTTATTTATATGTAGATGTTTTGTATGCTTGACCGACTGTATTTTAAACTGTGTGTTTTATTTACATATAAAGGTTTTGTGTAGGTGGCCGACCAAAACTTAGATGTGAGGTTTCATTTATATATATGAAAGTTTTGTTACATGACTGACCATAAGTATAAATGTGTGGTTTTCTTGATATCCAAACGTTTTGGCTGCATGACTGACCATAAGTATAAATGTGTGGTTTTCTTGATATCCAAACGTTTTGGCTGCATGTCTGACCATAAGTATAAATGTGTGGTTTTCTTGATATCCAAACGTTTTGGCTGCATGGCTGACCATAAGTATAAATGTGTGGTTTTCTTGATAAACCATAACGTTAACGATGTGTTTTTTTGTTCATATAGGAATATTTTTGTGCACGCGATTGGCCAAAATGTTACATGTATACGAGGGGCTTTATTTATGAAAAAAGTTTTCAATGTGCGAATGAAGAGAAAGTTACATAAAAATATGAGGTTGGATTATGCTTCAAAAACTTAGATGCATAGTTTTATTTATATATAAGAGTTTTACGTATGTGACTGGTGAGGATGTTAGATGCTCATGTGGAGTTTTAAATTTAAAAGTAAAGTCGGAATGCGTGATTAAATAGAGTGTTATAGTCTGGAGACAGCTTGAATGGATAGTAAAATCAATTTTATTACAAATGTACAATGTTTCGACAAGATTGTATCATCATCAGGTACTCTTAAAGCCTTAGAGGCTCGCTTTGATGAATTGCCATTTTTCACCAACGTTCCCGTCAAGGAAGCCTGCAATATTGCACTTGATCTCTAACTTAATGACCCCCATTCATTAATCCCCTCCTCCAGTACACTTTTAGTTTCCCTCTTAGAATTCACCATAACAACAACAAACAAACTATTTTCAAACAGATGGTTTAAGCATGGCCAACACTGATTCACCTTTTCTCACCAACATATTTATAACCCAGATCGAAACACATGCCATACAATCCACACTTTTTGTTTCCCTCTTAGAATTCACCATAACAACAACAACAACAAACAAACTATTTTCAAACAGATGGTTTAAGCAATGGCCAACACTGATTCACCTTTTCTCACCAACATATTTATAACCCAGATCGAAACACATGCCATACAATCCACACTTTTCTTCCTCTATACTGGTACAGATACGTCGATGACACTTTCACTGGTTTCACTTCTAATGAACACATTAACATTACCTTTGAACACATAAACTCCATTCACCCGAACATTAAATTCATTATCAAACACGAAAACAACAAGGAGTTATCTTTTCTTAACTTCGACGTTACTAGATCTGACACACGGTTCATAACTAAAAACTCTCCGAAAAATTACTGACACAGGCCTCTACACCCCTCGAATTCCGCCCTTGAATCCAAACAAAATATCGATATACTAAAAATATTATAAATACAGCTTAAGAATTTGCTCAACTGAATACGTAGATGAAGAATTTAACTTTATAAAGCAATCCTTTATTCACACCAACAAATTTCCACCAAATATAGCCAAAATATTTCCACACAAAATCCTCAAACTCAACTCACAAACAAAACTGACACCAATAATGGAACATTACATGGCAATTTACCATTCACCTCTGAAATCAGTTCAAAAATAATCTATACTTTGAGAAAACTTGCTATCGAAGATTAAATGGAGAGTTGTATGTAAGCGTGGAGTTTTATTTATTTTTAAAGATTTTCCCTGTGTGTATGTGTGTGTCTATGTGTCTGAAGAGAAAGTCAGATGTGGAGTTTAATTTATATAAATATATTTTTTGAGTACCTGTCAAGTGAGTTAATCGTACAGTTTTGTTTATATACAAAACAAATGACTCACATGACTCACCAGAACACACACACACAGTATGGGGATGACTTAGTCACTGGAACCTTTCTTGAAAGCTTACGAAACGAATTGAACAGTTTTTAAAGCGAGTTAGGCTAGATTATACTATGACTGATTAAAGAGTAACGAGTTTGCTACAGTAAACGATTATATATCTAGTTAGCAAGATATTTAGCCATTTTAACGTTTATTAGACGAGTTCAAATCCAAGAGTGATGGCCAATCCCTTAGCGTGGGTGGTGGGTGGTAGGGTGCCGCTGAACTAGCTGCCTTGCTTTTCGTCAGTGGTTTAAAATTAGGGATGGCGGCAGATAGCGTTAATAACTTTGCCATTAGTACAAAATGTAAGTACTATAAGATAGTCAGTTAGTTCAATTTTGTAAAAGAAATAATAAAGATGCAAGAAAGTGGTTAGGTAAGAAAAAATTAGCATGTGAAATTGTTGTATTTGTGTCTACTGCAAACTCAAGCCTATCAACGGAAGTTAGTTTAGCTAATTTTTAAAATTTATACAAACTGTAGTCGAAGAAATAAAGTTTTTAGCTCCGAGTTTGTTTTTTTTTCAAGTACAAACTTTTAGCTCATATCTCCATCTCTTGAACAATTTGAGATCTAATTGCACCCTTGGCTATTGAGGATTCCTTTTTGTTTTGTTATCGTTAAGTGGACTTGGTTTTGCATTATTATTTTTACTGACTAATCCAAAAACCGCCCAACAGCAGAAACAACTACAACATTATATATAAGTATTTCCTATAGAACATTAAAGTTTTCCAAATTTGTATCAATATTTTGTGTAAAAGAAAACACAACAAAATAAAATTCATAAACGTACTGTTATAGAAAATGGTTTACAATACATGACAAGCATAATATCAATATTTCTTAAAAACATTACTTTATTCATTATTTTCTGCGCATCTGTAAGTATGTCCTGTCCGAAACTTATCTAACAAACCGAAACTGGTTTTATTGTTTCTGTGAAGGTCATGAGCATCAGGTGAATCAGTTGGTAAAGTGAATTTATATGGACAACTCGCTGGAATTGTATCAGTTGGAAACGGCGTTTCCGTTTAGTTTCGTAGATTCTTTTCTTTTTAGAAAATCCACGAAAGTGAATGAAAACGTCGTCTCCAACAAAAACCTTCCATTGTCGTTTTGTTGGTTTATATGTTTCTTGGAAAGTGGAAAACTGGATGTATGGTTTAACTTGAATATACCTTGTTTATGTGATCAACTGAAAAACTTGACATATGTTTGTTTAAATATTCATATGTTTCTTAACTTACAGGTAAGAAGGCTAGAAAATTGGCTTGTTTTCATATTAGTTTTTTTTCTTACAATTTTTAGGCTCATAATGGTGGACATTTTGTTTGTCTAGTACATACGATCCTCATTTGATAACAGTTCATAAAGCTGAACGTATGGTGTTATTACATTATTTACGTTCGTAAAGTTGGACGAGTGGTTCTTTTAATACATAGAAGCCTCAATTCAGAGATAATAAAACTGAGAATGTGGTTTTACTAGAATATTTATGTTCGAAAAGTTGGACGAGTGGTTCTTCTAACATATATGCAGTCCTTACGCTCTTATCTATTTGATTATTTACGTTCACAAAGTTGAAAGTGTGGTTTCAGTGTTTATACCGTCCTCACTTTACAACAGGAAATAAAGATCAGCGCTCGGTTTTATTAGACTATTGTAGTATCTCTCGGATAACCAGGAGAGCAGAGAAGTAAGGTCCGAAAACAGCCTGAGGTTTATATCTCCCGAAAAGTTGCAATGAATAGTTCGCAAAGAATGAGAAAAGACGGTATAAATACTAATAAAAATATAGTTTTTATCAGTTTATGGTCTGCCTCCCTTCAATTAAAATGTAAAAGAATATTAACAGCTAATTGTTCCCAAGTTAAAAGCAAGCAAAGCACAATAAGATATTTTCTAAGAATATCCACAGTGAAATCCAAAATACTAGCTTAGATTGCACTTCAAATTTATAAGAACGCTTTAAGCTCTATGTATATAACACCCGCTCACACTAGACTACTTCGCGCTTACCGTGAAGAAATATTACTTTGTTTGCTTAATGCCAATTCAATTACACTAAAATGAGGTACATTTGAGAGTGGGTTGGGCTCTTTTATACACGAAAAATGAAAGTAAAACGGAACTCCTCAGAGACCTAAGAGCCCCTGCTAAATACTTATAGGAGCGGAGAACAAAGAGCACACACGAATCGTGAATACGAGAGCTTTAGGAGCTATCAAATTGAAGCTAAAGAAAACTGAAAATGTGACTAAAGTCTGTATTTGTCAGTATTAAATCTGTATGAAATCTGGATTAGATCTGCTCTTTCAAATCCAAAACTGCCTTAAATATATCAATAAACTCTCAAGTTCCTGATACAAGAAAAAAGTAATTGTTAGATCAGGTGGCCAAAAGTCAGTGAAGATCAAGGGCGATTCCACTAAAACTATTATCTGATTAGTCTACAAAAATAACTCAATTCAGTAATTAAAAGCAACTTTGTTATTCCTGTAAGAAAATCGGATAGCAGACTTGACCTTCACTTAAACTAGTTTGTCAATTAAAGAAAGTAAAAGTATGACTGCAAACAAACATTACTAAGCCAAAGAAACACAGGAATTAGTTTTATAAGCAAAGAAATATATGTAATGATATACTTAATTTTATAAGCTGGTTCTTCATTCTTTTTTCCATGTAGTAGAACTGCATTAGTCTTATTAATGATGAATGGGACAGAGTATTTATATTTGAAAAGTGATCCAGAGTTGGCTGAATTTGATACTGTTTGTTGTAGACAGATATTAAAAATTAGGATGTGTCTGTACTTGTAACCGAGCTTATCATTACTAATCAGAAGCAGCTAACTCTGTCACCATTTGAGCACATACAAATATAATTCATTGTATTGTATAATGAAATCGTACATCTCATACATTTCACATGCTGATTATTTGTTGACTTTTATATTCAGTGACATACAAAACTCTAGTTAAAGTATAATGAACATTAAATTTATATAGAAAATATATGATTATGTAGAGTTTGAACTGCTTATTTTTAATATTACGTATAATGTAAATACATAGATAGCAACAATATATTATAATAGACTTGGTCGACTTAGAACTGACCTTTCTCAATGACCTTGACCCATTCTATTGCTATACAATATTTCGTCTGATATATAGGAACACTGAATATTAGGTGTAATCGTATCATTGTTTTGTATCCATTAGTTAGATTTTCTGAGTCTATGGAAATTATAACGTGAGATAATTAAACTGAACTTTTGATTGATTGTTTGCTATTGCTTATAAATTATATATAATCATATGTACTGAGTTGGAATGAACATAATTTGTGTGAAAGCTAACCCAATAAAGTTATAAGCTATGATGTTTATAGTACCTGAAGTTTTGTTAAGTATGTATGATAACATATATTGCTATGACGAAACATAAGTTTTGTATGAGTAAACTGAATTGTATAATTCATGTTATTAAAACATTGTTTCAAAATCACTGAAATAATCACTTGATTTATATTTAAAGTTCCTCTTACGATTATGTGCATTTGGAACACTAATAAGTTTAAATAAGGTTTAGAAAGACATGGAAATAGAACTCCTGGTTTGTAGAAATGAAAGTGTTACATAGTTTGGGCAAGCACAAGGTCAAACTTTTTAATCTTGTCATCAGTAATACGTGACCACTTGACGACCTTTGTATTTCCTAAGAAACAGCAGTCTTGATGTCATACAGTCTGAAAGTTTTATGTATAGAATATCAAGTAAATGATAAGTGCTGCTATTATAAGTAATAGTAAAGTTAGACAGTAAGTCTTTCATTTATTATATTTATTAGTAGCAAAATTAAATCATACACAGAGGGTTAAATAAGCTTCTTTTTCAGGACAATGAAAGTATGTAAAGTAAGTTATTAGTTATAATAAAAAAACTGATATATGTTATAATAGTTGACTTGTGAAAGTGAAACAGCAGGTATCCTATGGAACATTGTCTGCCTAAAGTAGCACCATCTTTAGTGATGATAACATCTTCAGCCCATAGAAACACTGTAAGAAGTATGTACATGAAATGACATATTTTGTTAAGAACAATAATAAAAATCATAATTATAAGGATAAAAACAAACTAGTGAAAGTGCGTGATATTTGAATATTCGTCCTTTTTAGGACATAATTGTAAAAAAAGTAGAATTAAATATAGAAAATAAAACTATAATCAGTATGTTAAAACAAGATTGGCTGTCTCAATCAATATTTATAAAAACATTAAGTGGGATAAACACCTTTCAGCAGTAAGTTAAATGTGTTATAAACACTATCATCCTATAGAAACGCAAGTAAATGAAAAATAAAATGAGACATCTTGAAACCCGAATGTTGTCCTTTTGGAAGTATAGAAACATCTTTATAAAACGTACACAATTAAATGTAAGTTGAAATCTGTATGCAATCATGTTAAACACTATCCCATTTTGTAAGACCATCTGCCTATGGTAACACTATTCTATGAGACTGTTAGCCTTTATAACTTGTATTTAATGCTTTACTTATAAAGTGAAACTGTAAACACATGGAACTAGCAACAAGTTTTCTGGACAACTTCCATTGCCATGCCCACCTACCATGGCGGCTTAGCAACGCGCTCTTAGCAACACTCCCTCTGTTTCCAGTCATGGAACTATGACACCATCGTCACTGGTAACATCATCGTTTCTACCCTTTCCCTATTGCGCACCCTCTGGTGAAACTTCGTAGAACTATGATGTCATCATCTCTACCCTTCCCCTTGTGGTCAACTCACTTGTGACACCCTCTGGTAGCATGCCGCGCAGTAACTACCGATTTTCAGTGATAAAGTATAGATGAATACCTGGCCATTCTTTAACACTGCTGCAATATTTCTTCAAATGTTCTTTGGGCTATTTAGATCTGTACCTATTAAAACTGATAAATCTTTTGTGGTCAGTATTTTGGCTTCAGTTATGAGTCTGTATCGATTAATGGAGTTTAAGAATCTAGAATAATTTGAGAATTACACTATTATTAATATTTCTATCAACTGCAAATTCTGTTAAACGTTTATTATGTTGCCTTATAATGACATTCGCATTGGTTTTAACATAGCGTAAACAAAATTACTTGAGGGCATGTTAGTGTATAACTGGACAGGCCAAGCATTTAATTGTTTTATTGGTATATATATATATTAGTGTATAACGGGACAAACCACACAGTTAGTGGCTTTATTGGTATAACATGACAGACAGCTAGTAGTTTTACTAGTTTATATTAGTGTATAACGGGACACGACACACGGTTAATGGTTTGTTAGTACTTATTAGTGTATAACGTGATAGACCAGAAAGTTGGTGGTTTTATCTGCATGTATCAAGGTATAACGGAACAAACCACACAGTTAGTGGTTTTATTGGTATAACATGACAGACCAGACAGCTAGTAGTTTTACTAGTTTATATTAGTGAATAGCGGGACACGCCACACAGTTAATGGTTTGTTAGTACCTATTAGTGTATAACGTGATAGACCAGAAAGTTAGTGGTTTTATCAGTTTGTATTAAGGTATAACGGAACAAACCACACAGTTAGTGGTTTTATTAGTATACATTAATGCATAACAGGACAGATCAGTCATTTAATGGTTTTATTGATATATACATGTATATATATATATATATTTGTGTATAACGTGACAGACCACACAGATAGTGGTTTTATTGGTATATATTAGTATATAACGGGATAAACCAAAGAATTAATCGTTTTATTGGTATATTTAGTATATAACAGAACAGACCAAGGAATTAGTCGTTTTATTGGTATATATTAGTATATAACGGGATAAACCAAAGAATTAATCGTTTTATTGGTATATTTAGTATATAACAGAACAGACCAAAGAATTAGTCGTTTTATTGGTATATATTAGCATATAACAGAACAGACCAAGGAATTAGTCGTTTTATTGGTATATATTAGCATATAACGGGACAGACCAAAGACTTAGTCGTTTTATTGGTATATTTAGTATATAACGGGATAAACCAAGGAATTAGTCGTTTTATTGGTATATTTAGTATATAACAGAACAGACCAAGGAATTAGTCGTTTTATTGGTATATATTAGCATATAACGGGATAAACCAAAGAATTAGTCGTTTTATTGGTATATATTAGCATATAACGGGATAAACCAAAGAATTAGTCGTTTTATTGGTATATTTAGTATATAACGGGACACATCCCACAAGTAATGGTTTGTTGGTACATATTAGTGTATAACGAGAAAGGCATGACATCTAGTGGTTTATTGCTATATATTAATGTATAACGGTACAAACCATACAGTTAGTGCTTTTATTACTATTCATTAGTGTACAACGGGACTGATAGTGATTTTATTGGTATATATTAGTGTATAACGGGACAAACCAGAAAGTTAGTAGTTTTATTAGTATTCATTAGTGTTTAATGTGACAGACCAGACAGTTAATAGTTTTGTCATTAAATACTAGTGTGTAACATGACAGACCAGATAATTAGTGATTTCATTAGTGTATAACGGGACACGCCAGACAATTAGTTGTTTTACTAGTGTGTAACGTGAGATAGTTAATTGTTTTATTAGTATATATTAGTGTTTAACTTTGTAGAGCAAACAATTAATAATTTTGCTAGCATGTATTAGTGTATACAGGTAATGATTTTGTTAGTATATATTAGCGTATAACGTGATTGACCAAACAGTTAATTGTTTTATTAATATTAGTTGGTGTATAACGTGATATATCATATAGTTAACGTTTATTAGTATATATTACTGTATAACGTGATAGACCATTCAATCTGGTTTTAGAAACATATATTAGTATATAACGTTAACGACCAGACAATTAATGGTTTTACTAATATATATATTAAAGTATAACGTGACAGATCAGACCGTTAGATGTTTTGATATAATATATTCGGAACGTAGCAGGCTAGACTGTTAGGGCGTTTATTAATGTATAACACGACTGAACAGATCGTTCTATTATAATATACACTCTTAACAGTGGAAATTTACAACGTGAATTCATATTTATTACATATTAATTAGTTACGTGACAAAAAAAGAATAGATCTTTTCCAAGAACAGTTAAATCACTCATCAGTCACTGGTATTGCTGTCAGTTTGTTCGTTTATTTATTTCAAAACAGTTATTTGTTTTGAATTTCGCGCAAAGCTAAACGAGGGCTATCTGCGCTAGCCGTCTCTAATTTAGCAGTGTAAGACTAGAGGGAATGCAGCTAGTCATCACCACCCACCGCCAACTCTTGGGCTACTCTTTTACCAACGAATAGTGGAATTAACCGTCACATTATAACGCCCCCACGGCTGAAAGGGCGAGCATGTTTGGTGGGACGAGGATTCGAACCCGCGACTCGCAGATTGAGAGTCGAGCTCCCTAACCACCTGGCCATGTTTCAGAACAAAGCCACATTGCGATATCTGTTGTGTCCATCGCGGGTAATCTAACCCCGGATGTTGTATGTTCGTAGACATTCTGCTGTCCCACCAGGGGACGTCAGTTTGTGCCTGTGATGTCCAGTTCAAGGTCACCTTAACTATGTAATTAGAATCACATAAAATAAATTGTTTAAAAAAGGGGGCGCTCCAAACCTTCACGATAGTTAATTTGGATATTCACAATTCATGGGATTACATGCAGACTTATTTCTCTTAATAGGATTATAATACATCTGTTGCTATGGTAACTAGTCATGTGCTCGCAGAAGCGACGTTAACTTCCTAGCTTATATGTCATCCAGTCAAACGCAACACGGTTCTGTTCTTAAACTCTAAAGTTCATGATATCAGTAAGGAACATCTTTAATTCTGTTGACTGATTAGTAAATTTGTGTCAGCGTGCTGTAAGTCATTATATATGTTTGTGTTAAGTGTGCTGTAAGCCATTATTTACTGTCGGTTGATAATATACCTCAGAAACTGCCCTATAATTATTAACAGCTATCGCCATGAAATCTGCATTATTATTCGAACCTGATAAGGTTATAGACCAATAAATTTAACGTCACGTGCGGAACATGACTAACTTTTACAGGCAAATCTTACAGTCTCCTATGAAAGTTATGCTAGAAAACCGAAGTTTAGGTAGAAAACTGAATACAAGAGATATAATACAGTGATGATATTACTAATGTGCAAAACATTAACAAAGCTTAAAAAATTAAAATTCATATAAATGTAAATCACGTGAATGTTTATTAACAACAGTTGAGATATTTCTGTATCTGAGTAATTCAGTTTTATTTTTAATGATTTTTTTTCTCTTTACTTTCTGTTTAAATCTAGAATTCCTCGCCGGCATATCAGAAAAATTATTTAGGGGTCACTTTTGGAAGCCATTTCGGAATGAAGTCATCTAAGTCACCAGCAGTTTCTGAGAAGTCCAGCTATAATGGACTGAGCCCGCTGGACAAGTCGACCAGTCTTCCTAGTATATCTATAAAAAAGATACCACATAGCAAGCATCATAAATTTCGAGATGATAATGTAGTAGGAAGTAGTTACAGCAACGGTCATATCAGTCATGTGACGTCATCTACAATCGCCTCATCTCTTCCCGTGTTGAACAACAACAAGCAACATGGTTTAAACTACACAGATACGTTGACCACCAGCACTGACACTCAGTTTTGTCGTCATCTGTTTAGTTACACTGGACGAAGCCAGGACGGACTTTCTACGAAAAGTTTGTCACTAGATGGCAGCACGGAACAAAGTTTAACTCATCTGAAATTTGATTTACCCGGGGACTACTATCACACAGAACAAAATTCCCCATCCCACACATATCTTGACCCATATGGAAAAAGCCTTCCCCTCAGTCCACAGGGTAAATTTTTATTTATTTATTGAACATAATAAATCTTAGAGAGGTTTATAACTTAACAAGACTTGCAAGTTACAATCGTTGATGCACAGAGTAAAACCTGAAAATACTTGCAAGTAATACTCCTTGGAATAATAGATAGTCGCATTTCGTAAGGTTGTAACTAATCCTTATTAATTCCTAGAATAAGTAGTCAGTTTTAAGCACTTGAAATAACTTCTCTTGGCTCATGGGATAATTACCTTTGAAGATTTCTTTATATTTCTTTCGTCTGTAGGGTCATCAATCTTGTAGGTTTTTGGGCATTTCTTTTTTTATCCACAAGGAAATTAACTTTCAAAACTTGTGAAAAATACCTCTTAGCCAACAGCGTAAGTATCTTTGAAGGCGCTCCCAGCGGTAAGTCTGAAGGTTTATAACGCTAAAAACAGGGTTCTTATACCCATAGTGGGCACAGCACAGATAGGCCATTGTATATTTTTGCACTTAACAACAAACAAATACAAAATATTAGAAGACTTGTATGTCACATATTTTTTTCTCCACAGAATAAACCCGTTACAGCGCTACCTATGATATATATATATATTGTAACTGTATTCTATATGTTAACAACTAGCAAAGCTGTAACCTATATGTTTTCTCCTGCCTGTGTGTGTATGAACAAACTTACTTTCTGCCAGTGTTGTATATGAATTACTCATTACTCCACTGATAAATTATGTTTAAGGGCTCCTACATGATATTCAGTCTGCTAAATAGTTAATTTAGGAGACATGTTATAATTAAAGATTAGTTCACGAAGTTTCTACCTTTAAAGACTTTTAATAAATCGATATTCCATGTTAAATAGTAATCTTAATAGAAGATATGCAGTTAAAGATTTAGGCATATATTTTATGTCAAAATAATCATATTGCAGTGACTGTCTGTTTGTTTGAAGTTCAGCACGAAGCTACACAATGAGCTATCTGTGCTCTGCCCACAACGGATATTGAAACCCGGTTTCTAGCGTTGTAATTCCGCTAACATGCTGCTGTGCCACTGGAGAGCACAGTGACTGTCAACGACGCCCATAACAATATGGACTTTTTAATTAGAAATACTCACATTTTTGCCAAAACAACTGTCACAGTAACATTTTAAATTAGACTAAATAGAAGTAAATTAGCGTACACCTCTGTCCTTTAAATACTTTTAGAGAAAATATTGTTTATCCACACATTTTATCTTATGATAATTTATTGAGTAAATTTAATTTTACCAGTTTGATAAATAGAAGGAGAATAGCAAGACTTATTTATTTACATAAATTTTTAAACAGTTCTATTCATGTAAACTTTGACGTTAACCAAGCCAGAATTAGATCAAGAAATTTATCTTCCCATTTATAATACGAACAATCAATTAAACTCACCACTTTTCAGACCATGTACTCTGTTTTATTTTCTTATTTTGCAAATGGACTTAGATCTTTGGTTTATTTTTTAAATATTTTTTTTTTCTTTGCGATTGACAAGTTTAAGTTTCTTATAGTTTTTGGTATATTTTACTTTTTTATAATTTGTTTTACTTTTATAATTTTATGTGTATCATATTATTATTTTTGTATTTTTGATTTTTATGGTGTCTGTAATAGGGGGACACCTCCTGGAGACACTACAGTTTTATTTATTTTAAAACATATAGTCATTATATCTTAGTTTTAAAGACGAGGAATTGCCCCTCCCTAAGTATGTGGTATTCTCATGTGAACTGATTTCCGTACGAGTATCAGACAGAAAATCGGTCAATAACAGGAGGGTCGACAGAGTCATCTATGAAATAGTCTGCATTTGAAAACTTGATTAAGTTTTTGGTTTTCAAAATAATGAGACTGGATAAGTTTTGAATAGGACAAATACAATCTTTATCATGAAACAAACAAAGGAAACGCAGCATACGTACATGTAGATACACGACCACAGTCGATTATCTCATAGGTGGTGTTTAGTTCCACAGCTTTCACATTCTCAGGATTAACCTTTGTAGAACCAAAATACTATGATCTCAGATATGATCTTTACTCGAAGGTCTCGTAGTAAAACTAAAACAAGAAAGCGCACTTCAATTCAACAGGTAAATTCGTTTTTCTGTCAAGACGATAGCGTCATTTTGTTACCCTTACCCTCTCACAACATTTGCTGGCTGTTACATAAAGATATCATCCATTCTACCAGCAAAGTATATTACAGTTAGTGATCCTTTTAACACAGTTGTGCGATGCTACTGCAATATCCCCTCGGGTAGGATAGATGTTATCTACTATAGAGAACAAAGGAAAACATAAACTAGAACAAAACAATTTCATATGTTTATGCCAAAACTGCATATAAACTAAATAAACGAAAAAAAAATCCTATATAATTAAAAGCGGGTATCGAACATAATATATACTACATATTACAAATAGACAGTGTACATAACTTCTCTAAACTTATATTTAACAACAAAACACTGAGTCAACCGGACCAACTGTGTAGTTGTTTATAATAAAATAGGGCCCACACGACGCCCGGAGGGATTTGTAGAGTTTGATCTGAAGAGTCTTTTGCAACGGCTTTTTGTATGTATATAGTGCTCGTAGTGGTTTTCTATCTCCCCAAGGTTAACCATTCTCATTGCTTTGAATTGAAAATCTAATTAATGAACTTAATTGGACTTATGCATCTACAAATATGATTAAGATGTATTTTCAAACTAGGTATAAAATAACTTTTGTTTCGTTTGTTTGTTTGTTTTAAGTTAAGCACAAAGCTACACAATGGGCTATCTGTGCTCTGCCCACCACGGGTATCGAAACCCGGATTCTAGCGTTGTAAGTCTGTAGACATACCGCTGTGCCACTGGGGGGCAACTTTTCTTTCAATTTAAAGACATGCCAAAAGCAAGACTGCCAAGTTCACTTATTTCCCTGACAACCCTGGGCTGTAAAAGGTATGCATTCATTGGTTGTTTTTTCTTCTAAATCTCAGTTAACCTTGTGAGGATTATGACCCAGCACAATGGTGGTTCCTTTTGTGTGTCTACTCTTTATGCAAATTCGGGATACTTTAATACATGTATAGTCTTAAGATAAAGCGAAATGTTACACAATATTGTGGATATTTCTTCACGGTCTTATTAGTATTTTACAGGTTTTTAACTAAAGATATACATCCCGAACACTGAAATTTGGCAAAATAATCACAATACTTTTCTCTCTTTCTCTGTTACACACACATACACACACTTCTGGCTTGGGCTCCACACTAACTTGACTAACAGAGTTATAATATAAAAGTATTATAAAATCTTCAGTATTATAGAGACTTTATTCTTCACCAGATTAGGCGTTATATACCACAAAATTAACATATCCCAAATCCTTTGTATATGTCGTTATTAATATATTTCGACGTGACTAACACTTACTGTGGTACGTAGCTTTGCTTCTGACTGACTCACCAGTGGCTTTTCACCAATAAGTCAAATAATTCTTTTTGGAAATATAACAGATCAATTATCTCTTGTGCGCAAGTGAATTTGCAATGATATTCTGGTTTGTAAAAGTAAAACATTTGTTGTTCTATATAACAATGCAACACTTGACCTTTTTATTGTGTCTTATATTGTACTATCCTGTTCCTTGGGAGTCTTATATCTGAGTTATTTTATATTCACCCACACCCACATCTCAATATCTCTTAAAATATTTCTTGGGCTACTTCATGTCTTAGGTCATCATCTGTTTATTTCTAAACTTTAATACTTAGATTCAAATAATTATCAGAATGGCACCAAAATTTAATAATTTATTTATTTCTTCCTTATAGAAGCTCTAAAGTACTACTTTTCAAGGTTATGTCAGTTCGAACGAACGGAAGTGACGCAATACCCGGAAGTATGGTATTTAGGTCTGGAAGCTAGTAAAATAGAAGTTGATGATGGAGCGGCACACAACAACGGCTACGATGATGAAAGTGGATCGTATATTAAGGTTAGTTTTAATGCACGAAGATTAAGTATGTACATGCAGACAAAAAAGTTACTCGAAAAATTCGAACCCATAATATTTTCACTTCTCAAGAACGAAAAACTTCCCCTTCTAGTCGTGTTTATGTATAATTTTATTTTGCAACGGGATTAGTTTGTAACCATTCATAAGGAGTGGGTTTCTTTGTGCACATGTTGTATTATGAGTGAGTTTTCATAATTTTGTAATAACTTAAGTCATGTGGATAAAATGTTGTACATTGTGTTTTTATTAAGCTATATTGCAGATAATGTAATGCTTATTTAATTAGTAAAGTATTTACGCCTGAATATGAAACCTTATTTGTTTGTTATGAGCGTCACTTACATCGTCAAATGTAAGATTGTTGTTGTTGTTTATTAATTTTCACCCCAAAACTACCCAAGAGTTATCTGCTTTAGCCATTCCTATATATGAAATGATAAACAGTTAGTCACTACTATTCACCACTAATTCGTGAGCTACTCTGACGGAATAATGGGATTTAACCATTACTTATAACATACCCACAGTCCCAAAGTGAAGAATGAATATTTTAAAAAAATTTTGGCGTTAACGAGCACGAACTAAAAGTAAAGAATTGCTGCTGTTTCATTGTCTTTCTTGAGTTTTGCAAATTAACGTAACAATTATGTAATATTTTTATATTCATATATATATTTATTTATTACCAGGTGCTCCATGACCATATCGCTTATCGTTACGAGATCCTAGAAGTAATTGGTAAAGGATCTTTTGGGCAAGTCATCCGGGCACTTGATCACAAAACAAACCAGCAGGTGGCAGTGAAAATCATTCGAAATAAAAAAAGGTAGGCTTAGCTCGAAAATTGTAAAAAAAAAAAAATATTAAAACGGACAGCTGGATTCCTTCTTCTAACAAGAAATTGAAAGTACACGATACTTAGGAAGCTAAATCTTAAAGACTCATTCTTTACAATCACACTTGAAACAAGAAACATTATTA
This sequence comes from Limulus polyphemus, assembly GCF_000517525.1. NCBI lineage: Eukaryota > Metazoa > Arthropoda > Merostomata > Xiphosura > Limulidae > Limulus > Limulus polyphemus. The sequence goes on from NW_013666411.1 coordinate 404,936, forward strand.
TTATATTGTATTGTAATACTAATTGACGCTTATGAAATGCAATGAGAAGAAAGAATCTGTCATTTTCTCCCGATTGTTCTCCTTGTATAAACAGTTATAGCAGTTATATAGATTTCTACTATTACCGGTGAAAATAATAAGTGTTGTTATGGTTTCTATTGTTGCCAGGTTCTTTTTAACTATTCAGTAAATATAATACAAAGACAACCCACTTAACGATAGTGAAAGCGATTTATTTTTTTGACTGTGTCGTAAAACTTTTACAGGCTACGTTTGCTGATAGGTCCAACTGAAAAGTGAAACTATACAGTTACTTACTTGCTAAATTTCCTCTCGTATCTAAGACAGAACTCAAAACTGACTATTTGATACACTCGTTAATATATCGATAGTACAGTAATAGATTCACCGAATTAACTCTCTTGTTTTCATATATCACAATATTATTTTCCCTAAACCTCCCAACAATTCGAAACTTCATGTTAGATCTAAACATTCAGAAAACTTCTAGAAGTTACACATCCTCATTACGTCATGTTAAAACTTCTAAAAACTAAACTTCTGAATTACGCACTAAAAATATAACCACCTATAACACTGCCTTCTCTCTGGATAATGAAGTTCCTTAAACAATCCTAATATACAAATAAACCCATAATATATTAAGTTTAAACTTTAATAATTAGTAATAAATTTACTATTTACAATTAACAGTATTTGACATTCATAAATAGACATTGAAACTACTAAGTCATTAATTAAACATGTTAACTAAAGTACAATCTCAATTCTGAGTAAGAAAACAAATATTGTCTGTTATGTTATTTACTGCCTTTAAACTGTCCATTCACCAACACTTTTTGAAAGTTTTCTTTTCTGTGGTTTATGAGATGATCCATTATCCTTTATCTTCATTTACTGTCTGGCCTTGGGGAACTCTCTCCAAGTAGATGGTCGAGAGAATTCACTGGTAACCCTATCCTTGATGATACTCTGGAATTGATCTGTCCAGGAACTTTGAGCCATCCAGAAAGTTGACTTACTCCTGGTAGTCTTCATTGAGGTAAAAAAAATGGCTGTCCAAAGATAATCACATTAGGCAAATTTGGGTTTTGACAACTTATTATCCTTGAATTTGTTCTGTTACACTACATGTCGGCTGTCTTCATTACCTTGTGCACCCATCTTTATCATTACTTGAATTCCAACCTTTGGTGTTATAATTTTTATATACTCCATGAAGGTTTCCTGATTGTAGACTCTGAAGCTAATGTAACCTCACATCCATGTTGACACATGAAATCAGTACTCAATACCCAATACTCTTCCCTGATGTCAATTATCCACATATCACGTGGTGTAGAAGGTTCCCTTAATGAAGGTGACTTCCAACTTTTGTTTTGCTGGAACTTAGTACTCAGTTGATGTTTGCATCTTTTTTTTTTATCTCTGGAGGCAATTTCCTACCTTTCATTAACAGTTTGTGTCAAACCGTTGTAGTTGTACGACCAGTGTCGATTCACGTACTCAATAAACCTGTTGATTTGTGAGCTTAAAATAATACACTCCTTATTTCTTTTGGGGTAGTTGGAGTATGCTCATTCTCAAGATATCATCTCCTTGGTTCATTAATAACGACTGATTTATCACAGTCTTGAAGTTAATATAAATATTTTCACACGTATAGCGGTTTTCATCTCCTGTTACTCTTAGGGAAAGTTTCTAGCAATATGTTCTTTCAAGGTACAGTTGGGACATCTTCTAATCTGTGATTTACTTCCTTCATCCTGAGTAAATAGCTTTCTAATTAAAGGTTTTTGTGTGCAGTTCCTAGCAAAATACCCTTTTGAGCTCAATTGAAACACCTTCTGTCATATGATTTACATTTTACCATTATGAGTTAACAGTTGTTTAATGAATCATTTGAATTCTTTGAGACCTTTCGGAGAGTTAGTGTTTCTATACTATTTAATCTGATAAGTTCATAATTACTAGATGGTAAATTCAGTTGTTTATCTACAACTCTAATGGATCCAAGTTCCATCACCGACTGAACAATGTCTTTTAAAAAAGTGTATGTGCTTTGCTTTAACCTAATTCACATATCCTCGTCTGTTATGACATCTATGAATTGAGTACGGGACAATGAACCACTCATTTTACATAGAGCATATGGATAAGATAACTGGGTAAGCCTTTACACATATTTCATAAGTTAAGTCAAAGTCTTCTCCTTACTCTACTCCTAAACTTTGGTTTGGAAACTTCCTTCTAGTGTGTTGTTTCAAAATTATTTGATAAGGCAGCCACCAATACTCGATAGTTGTTATGGTTCTCAGCTGGAAAGTTACTTAATGTTGTTAAAGCTGGTCTTTTTACTTATTTATTGTTCACTATTCCATCCATTACCTTTAGAAATTATTACAAACTGAGTTTGATATGCTTGTGACGGTATTTTCGCATCTTAATTTGTTGGTTTCTCAATGGGCAATGCTGTTGAACTGCCAAACGAAGTTTTGGAACTGGATTATGTAATAATATAACTGGAATATTCCAAGAAGATTCTGCTGTTAGATGACAAGCGTTAAAGTAATATTTATAAATCCAATGGGTTCTTCTTGACATTATTTGCTTTCTCTTTAATTATGCTGTTATGATCTGTCTACACTTTATAGATGTCCTTTTTCAATTTTGTAATTACAATGTTACTACACTTCATACATGTTTGTTTTTTACTTTGTTGGTGTTTTTTTTTGCACATAACTAGTAGTTTTTGTCATTTTTCTTATTTTGTTGTTATAATCCCTCTATATATATCTACATTAGCTTCATTGATCTTGTCTTCAATCAAATTATTTTGTTCTTAACCCTTCTTTAAATATTACGTGTCTTTCTTTTAATTCCACTTTTAAATTAATATCTCTTACTTCTTGATCTATTTTTAATTTTTTTATAATTTTTTGTTACTCTCTTCTAATTTTCTACCTCTTTCTTCTTTGTTTTGTTTCAATGTTCTGTAAATTTCTTCTTGTTCTTCTTTTAATTTCTTGTTTCCTTCTTCTTGGTCTTCTTTTAATTTCCTGTTTCTTTCTTCTTGATCTTCTTTCAGTTGTCTGTTTCTTTCTTCTTCGCTGAGGCGTTTTTAACACTTCAAACTACTCGATGAAATTTTCTTAGGCGGCCCTTCGTACTGATCAGCTATGGATATAGAAATTTATAAGATTTTGCAATACTTTGGGGGCACGCAATACGAGGGACCCGTCGGTGCATTGCCCCAATTGGTCCAATGCTAAATACGTCACTACTTCTTGTTCTTTTAATTTTACTTTCCACCGGTTCATTATTTCCAGCAAGTTTTCGATCTCGTTTTATGCACCTGCCGTCATCTTGAAGTTTTTCTAGAGTCTATTTTATTTTTAACAAAATAATCCCACTCCTGATACGAATGTTGTTATGTTTTCTGTGTTTAGTAGGCTATTTTATATTATTTGGTAAAAAATGATGCAATAACGAACTATAACGTATAAGTTTTACAAGTTACGTTCGTTGATAGACTTAACTCACCAATAAAACTAAACAACCATTTACGTGTAACAGTTCCTCTGGTATCTACAACATAACTTAAACTGCCTGAATAACATACTCGGTGATCGATCGACACCGCAGTAACAGACTCATCAGCTGGCTCACTGACTAACTGCATAATTCACTGATTAACTCTATTTTGTTCTTATATATATATATCACTAGTTTTCCAAAAAAAACTTCTCATCAAATATAAACATTCTGGAAACTTCTAGACGTCATAAGTCATCATTATGTCATGCTAAAACTTCTTCTACCAAAGAAAACATCTAAATTATAATATTAAACCCATAACCTACAAAAAAGGTTATGCTATTTTAAACAGATATTTTTCATGCTTTGAGTACTATAAACACATTGAACACACTCATTTTCTTGCATGAAATAAAAAGAATAATGCTAAATGATTGCGTGATTTGTTCTAATGAGTTGCTACGCAGCAGTTTTATGTGATTTTCTGATGAAAGAACTTCAGTTCTGTGGTGAGAAGTGGGTCTATAATATGACATCATCTGGACAGCAGAAATTACGCATTATGATTTCATGGATTCCGCCGGTCTTGCTTTTAGCCCCCCCCCCAGTGGCACAGCAGTATGTCTGCGGATTTACAATGTTAAAAACCGGGTTTCGATACCCGTGGTGGGCAGAGAACAGATAGCCCATTGAGTAACTTTGTGCTTAACTATGAACAAACTTGATTTTAGATAGTTAAACCTTTTATATAATAAAATGTTTTGTAATATTTGTGTTTTATATACAATATCTGCATTTCTTAAAAGTTGAAACAGTGAACTATATAACTTCTGTTTATCCATCCATATATTCTGTAGGTTCCACCAACAGGCTCTAATAGAAGTAAGAATCCTAGAACATCTCTGTAGTAAAGACAAAGATGGCTACCACAATGTTATTCGCATGTTAGACCATTTTTACTTTCGAAACCATTTGTGTATATCCTTTGAACTTATGGGGTAGGTAAAAATCTTAGTTCACTTCTACAAGACAGCAATTGCTACTATACAAACATGACAATTATAAAAATAAAGCTGTAATACAAATATCTATCTATCTATATATATATGTGGGTGTGTGTTATAAAAATATAGCCCAAAACAAATATAACCCATTAGAAATATAGTTACATTACAAATATAGATTTAATAGAAATATAGCTACAAAATAAAAAAATTGTCTACAGTATAAATATAGCTACAAAATAATTATAACTGCAACAAAAATATGCCTTGTGATACAAATGTAGTTAAAACAGAAACATTGTCACAATGAAAATTTGTCCTTAAAAGGAATATAATTATAATAGAAAATGGCTACAATAAAAATATATATATACATACATTTGTTAAGGTGTGAGCATTTCTTGCTAGCGAAGTGTGATAATAAGTAATTCAATTTGTCATAAGACAATAAGTATAATAAAAAAAATAATTTTATAAAGATAAGTAGAGTTCGATATATACGTAACCTAGCTAGCTATAGTAATATAGAAATTTTAATGCTACAAAAAGTATTGGAACAATAAAGTCAAAACTAGAAAATTGAGTTTCGTAAAATTTAAAAATTTATATCCCTGCTTTAGCCAAAGTAGGATATAAATTTGTTTGTAAATTTTAAGTAACTCAATTTTGTAGTTTCGACTTTCTTGATTCAATAGTTTTTGTAGCATTAAAATTTTCTATATTAATGTAGCTAGATAGGTTAAATATATATCGCTCCCTACTTGTCTTTATAAAATTTAATTTTTTTATGATACTTGTTAATACTATGTCTTATGACAAGTGTAGTTGATCAGGAATACAAATACAATATAAATCTATTTACAAAAGAAATATAGGTATAATACAAATATAACAAAACTAAAAATATTGATTGGGATGCAAGTATAGATAAAATATAATTGTTATTACAATACAAATCAGGCTACTATAGAAATATGATAACCACGTGGTATTTCTCGTAACACAAGGAACAGAGGACTTTTACTTTTAGAATTCAGCAATATCTTACAAAATGAAATGTAAAACTAACTTGTTACCAAATCCAAAGAGAAAATACATTTAGTGTTTTTCTGTCTGTATAAATGTTATAACATATAGTGATTTGTGTGTTATGGAATATATAACCTTTACTTAAAATACAAACAAATTATTTATTAGTCAAAAGACATTTACACTTAATTAAATATTTATTGACTTGGTTAGAGAGGTTAGATCCTAAAAAAAATATTTACAGCAGCTCAAAGGCCATTTTATTGGCTGTTGAAAACAAACTAACAAACTTTAGACAACTTAACTTGATTTTCCTTCACAGTTAAATCGTTATTTAACTTTAAAATAAAACAAACAAAGCACCATTACAGCTTAAAGACGAAAGGCTAAAAGTCTACCAAACCGTTTTAGTAAAAAACTATAGTTAGCTGTTGAACCACACATCTTGCCCAGTCAGAAAGCAAAGGAACAGTGCAAGAAACACTCGTAATTCAGTAATACAGTATATTCTACCATTAATATTGTTACGACAGCGGAAGTCACGCGACGCTGGGAGCATGCACGCTGGAGTTTCTAGAAGGATCATGACTTATCGAGGAACCTCGCGAATGTCCCAGTGTTTGCTAGACGCCCCTTTTTTTAGTATATAAGCCTGGCGAGTAAAACCAGCGCGACAGGCAGATAGATACGCAGATAAATTGAAGATAGAAATAATTGTGTCAATCGAACAGTAGGCACCGTAAGTAAAGTGTGTGAACCACTGTGATTTATGGC
>NW_013666411.1:411321-419867 GCF_000517525.1 Limulus polyphemus
AAACAAGTTTTAATCAAGAAAGGACTTGTATCGCTGAAGTTCTTCGGAAAGAATTTCTACCGGAAATTAACAAAGGAACAGATACGCAATAATATGTTACTTGTAAACATATTTACATTAGATATCGTTGCCTTTCGTCATATAAAACTCACCAATCAATCACAGTGTGCCTTATTGTAAAAACAAATTAACTACAGATGTGTTTTCTGTCGCATTCTTCCTAATCTGTTCATTGTGGCTCGAAATTAGAGGTTTGTATAAAAATTAACATTTCCGACCTATCTTTTGTCTATCACAAGTCACCTAATAAGCTTTTTAGTTCAATATCAGAAGTCTTCAGTTGAGGTAGACGATGACAGACAAAACATTATATGAAACGCTATTTATGTATGTATAATACTCTAAAAGTTACGGTTTAAATGCGAAAGCCGGCGAAATATTAGCAAATCGATAGGCCTAAAAACTGTTATAAAAACATGTTAACCGTCTGTTGGTTCTCTTATTTTTTGCCGACTTTCGACGTTTAAATTGTAGCATTATGTTATTTATCGTACATTTAATTAAGCAAATGATGTACCACAACACTATAAATATAGCTAAAAAAGAAATGTGATACAAAACAGATACGTCTACAACATAAATATGAATACGATACAGATATAGTTGCGATAGGAACATTATTACAGCCAGAATGTATGTTTTTTGTACTTTTGGTTCGCGTATTCTACAAATGAGGTCTTAGTGTTTGCTATTACTGAGCTCTTTCTGCCACTCTGTCAATCATAATTAAAAAATATCCCCCTCAAGGTTAGGTGTTAATGTTTTACATTTTTTTATATGTCCTGAATAATTTTAGATCTAAATATTATTTGGACTTTACAAATATAGACATTTCAAATAAGTGTTTGTTTTTTATGTACGTACACTCCAATGTATGCATTTCTATTATTTCAGGATGAATCTGTACGACCTTATCAAGCAGAACAATTATCAGGGCCTGAGTTTAGGACTTATTAGAAAGTTTAGCTACTCTCTTATCCAATGTCTGCGACTGTTGTACCGAGAGAATATAATCCATTGTGACTTGAAACCTGTATGTGCATCCATTTGTATTGTAAAATATGATCAACATTGATAGGATGCAAATTGTTCACGTGATTAGTTATAAACTGATTTTATACACAACTCTTGTTCAAGTATAATCTGTTTATAGTTACACCTTTACATTTATTTCAACTTATGTAACGTGTTTGTTAGTTGGTTCACTTACAGGGTTATTATTAAATTATATGGACTATTCTAACGTCCATAATTCGAAAACTATTGAACAGAGATGAATTAATGATATGATGGGAAAGACGGCTCCAATACCAATCAAACTGTTTCTTTCATTCTTCTTGAGTACAAAGCTACTCAATGGTCTGTTGAGCCACCAGGGGGCCAGCCAACAGGTTCAATGTCAAATCATTCATGTTTATTATTCTTTTCATTCACGAGAGAACGTGACATACACTTTAATAATATTGTCTGACTTCCAACAGCCGCACTTTACTTGGTATCGCATGATAGCTTTCAAGTCTGTGAAGGTAGTGGACACGCCATAGTATGTCAGAAATCTGAGGTGACCCCATAGCCGAAACTCAACAAGGATAAGATGTGGAAACAGTTCTGGTCACGTGTGTGTGAAACCTTACTGCTGGTTACTCAATCGCTGAAAGCATGTCCCAGCAATGTCTTGACAGTCCTTGCAATACCAGCTGCAGTCTCATATTACATGAAGTGTTGGAATGATAACATGTTCCAAGTTACATCAACAACCGATCCTTTTTATTCACGTTTGTTGATAAGCTGCTCTTAAGCCTCACTGTTGATTATATTCTCCATTCGCTGCTTTTACGTCGGATCGAGTGCAGTCAAGTGGTTGACAACCCTGACTGAGGATCCGAGGCGCTCTGTTTCGCGTACCGCCCCCCCCCGAAAAAACAAACGCTCCACACTTTGAGGCGTTAGAGGAGCGATGGTCAAATTCTACTATTCCAACAGAATAGCTCGCGAGTTGGTAGTTGGTGGTGTTGTCTAGCTACCTTTCTCCTAGTCTATCACTTCACAATTACAGATGGCCAGTGCAGATACCACTCCCCCCCCCCCGAGTAGCTTTGCGTGAAAATCAACCACAAATAAACAAAATGTTCACCTCGATGTTACTTTAATGTTGCGCTAGTCTTGTTACTATTCTAATGTTCAGATATAAACAGCTTGGAATCATATGTTTGGTTCTGTTTTTATACAGGCATTGGTATACGAATTCCGTTATAGCTCCTGCTGGAGGGAGTTATTTTTGACATGACACTGGAATCGCCACCTTTTCCATCATCTCATAACCCAAACTATCTCACTGGTGATTAGTTTCTAGTTATGTACGGTAGAATAGGCTTTAAAATAACCCTGAATATAATAACATGATTATTTCAGGATTATCTTCTATTCGTTATTTAATTTCTCGCTGTCAACTTTTGTTTTGTAGGAAAATATTCTCGTTAAACAAAGAGGAACCAATTCTATTAAAGTTATTGACTTTGGTAGTTCTTGTTTTGCTCACCAGAGAGTCTACACATACATCCAATCAAGATTTTACAGATCGCCAGAGGTAACTCATTTATCTTTGTTTTTAATTAATGTGATAAAAATGGGAATAAATGAAAAACCTTAACACACAAAGTTACTATTTTACTAAACATCTCTAAGAATACCAGCCAAATAATGTTTCAAATGTAAGTGAAAATAAAATATATATAAAATAAAGTAAAATATATATAATAATATAAACTTCCTTTTATCAGTGTCGAATGGGTGGGGAAAATATCTAAAAACAATTGGAACACCTGGTGTTGCTTGTTAAAAAAATCTGCAGGAAATGATAAGTTTTCTAACAGTCTGCTTTAGTGTATTACTTATAGTATGTGTGACATTAATGCATCAACTTTGTAGGTCGTCTTCTTGTCGCAGCATATTTAAAAATTTTGAAGTAATGTATATATATATATTAAGTGTCAGATTTCACTGGATTCTTTTAGTATTGAAATAATAGTTATAGCCATCTTCACATAAGTAAAACTTTTCTTTCGCGAATTACAACAGTTCCAATAATGAATTTTAATTAGAACAAGTCCCTGAATTCCAAATGTTTTCGGACAGAAGTTTGACTTTCTTTTATGTGTTAAAAGCATTAAATTTTTAGTACAACATAAACATGCAAAATCAAGCCTTTCTGATATGACGTTAGTAACATACTGATGATATTTGATACAAGGATTGGACTAGTAATTAACTTGCCAGTCTGCGAATCTGGAAGTCCAAGGTTTGATCCCGTGATTTACCGCTAAATACGTTCCGCATTTTCACTGTGGTCGTGTTTTAAAAGTTATTCCCGATAGTCGGTTAAAAGTAGTCGTGAAGGCGGCGAGTTCTGCTGTCTGTTATCAATCTGGCAGGTAGTTCAAAAGTTGGGACGGCACTACCTAAATTATGGAGTTCCTGACTTGACCACTTAGCCCATGTGTCGTATAAAGTTACGTTCAAGTTGAAAACATGAATGTTGATAGTTGACACGATTTATTCGACCAATAATACTATCTCATTTTTAAAATTCACTTTTAGTTAATTTCATTGATAAGCTCAAACTTTTATAGTGATGTTAAAATATTTAGAGAGCCTTTTAAAGTCAAATAATTTTCTGGCATATATCAATAAGAAACAATGTTTACACTAAGAAAATATTAACAAAGTAAACGTATAGATTATATCAGCGATTAAATAAGTAGAAAAATGCGAAGGTGATAAAATAAAGAAAATAGACTTTTAGAGAAATATCTTCTGTAAAAACTATGGTAGTAATTTATTTACTTGGCGACAAAACGTTCCTATAATTGTCATTAACCAACTAGCTTGTTTCTGGCTTGAAAAAAGAGCGTTTACTCGAAACGTCGCCAAGTAAATAAATTTTTACCATAGTTTTTTAAAGGGGGGTTTTTCTCTAAAAGTCTAATTTCTTAGATTAGATCATTCTTCATAATTTAACACAAGACTACAATATTTACAATGTTAAGTAACAATATTAATTGACCTGATTCCTCAGTTCTGTTTAGAATTTTTTTAACATATTAATTCTGTGTAATGTGTGTGTGTATAATTTTATCGTATTGTATATCAAGTGTTATATGCGTTTAGTTTTACGATATTGTATATCAAGTGTTATATGCGTTTAGTTTTACGGTATTGCATATCACGTGTTAAGTGTACATTTGTGTAAAAGCATATGGTTACGAGTTATGTTTCCAGTGCTCTTAAAACTTTTCTTGAACATTTTAGAAACGAAGCTGATATAGAAAGAAGGAAAATCGCAGAAGTTATACTGATAGGAAAATTAAAATGATCTTTGAACCAATATTACGGACTCCTCTCTAATTGTGGTCCACATAATTTCACATTACATTTTTTTACGTGTCTTGTAAAAAGTATTTACATTTATGTTAAATATTTAAATCCAACATGTGTATTTACGAGAATAACCATAACCGTTACAATTGAAACTTGTAAATGTTGTTAGTCACACGTTGCATGTAGATGGCATGCTCAATGTCGCAGATTTGATTACATAAAAAAAGTAAAAATTATTTACTATTTAAAGCTGATCACGATGTTAAACTTACGCGGGATTTTGCTACGCCAGTTGCTTTTGTTACGACAGTCATAGTAACGTTAACGATGCTTAGTTCCTCAGCCATAAGATGTTGCAAAAAACGTCACGAATGTAGTATCTTCTCAGTCTATCTCGGACATCATGCATCGTGATCACTGAGTAGGTTTGTTTGTTTTGAATTTCGCGCAAATCTACACGAGGACTATCTGCACCAGCCGTCCCTATTTTAGCAGTGTAAGACTAGATGGAAAGCAGCTAGTCAACACCACCCACCGCCAACTCTTGGGCTACTCTTTTACCAACGAATAGTGGGATTGACTGTAACATTATAAAAAAAACACGACTGTAAGGGCGACCATGTTCAGTGTGACGGAGATTCGAACCCACGAACCGCAGATTGTGAGTCGAGTGCCCTAACCACCGTGCTATGTCAAGCCATTTTTGTCAAGTAATCCTTGCAGAAACGTTAAATGTCTTTCTGTACTATGCATACAAAAATAAGATAGTTGTAAAAAATTTTCCCGTTACCTTCAGGATAGCTAACCCTAACATCTGAGCAATAGATAAGAATGGAAAAATGAGCTCGTTATCACACCTCAATCATCAGTGCCTGCTCTGTATCTAGAGCTATCAGTAAAATAACATCTTGAACTTAATACCTTGTGTTTACATATTTTGACGTGTGGTATTTAAGTCGTCTATATTCTTTATTTCCATTGGACTAGTAAGGTTCCTAAAGGACAGAATTTGACATAGGGTCAGAGAGGACAAAGAATGTCCTTGTATGTAAACATAGTCTTTGGTATGAGTTTTCTGTGTATGTATTTAATTCTTATAAAGTATTTTTCTGTTCCTGTTAATGCTGGGCGAGTGTTGACGTGTCGGACTGTGAATTCGTGGTTCGTGCCCCATAACCGCAAAATAAATCTCGCTCCTCACTTTAGAGCCGTGGTTACATTGTAAGAGTGACGTTCAGATTCCAGTATTCGATTAGAAGCCCACAGATTCGTAGTGGATAGTGTTGACTAGTTGTCTTCCCTCTAGTCTACCATTAGGAAGGAAGGGAAACAAAGTTCTAGCTAGCAAGTCTAGTGACAACCCTCAATTACCAATGTATTTAGAATCCCTAGAAGACAATGCGAAACAACAATTTTTGATTAATTTAGGTTCAAAGAATGTTCGTTATTAATTAACTACAGCAAATCGCCTGAGTCAAGGAATACACAAACCCCTTTCTCTCCTATAAATACACAAAGCGAAATTTACAAGTGTCTCCCTCAGCCAGCACCACCTCATCATACCCACAAAATCAGACACACTTTATGTAGAATAGCCTAGTTTTTTACTCTTAGCTCATTTTACTGTAATTTAGAATATCAGAAACATACAGTTGGTAGTAACTGACCTCATACTTAATACGTTTTATAGCGCACAACACTGTTTTTAACACCTGAATACAAATAATAACTGCTACCATTTTTAATTTTTTTACTGATTTTTAGCTTTTTTTTTCTAAATCATATGAAGCAATGAATTCTCTAAGGCAGTGATTTTCAAACTGTGGCTGTACGAGGAGCTAATGTCGGTGGTAAGCGAAAAATTAATGTAAAAGTTATAAAATTTGTAATAAGCCTAATTTGAGCTTTCTGCGTACATACAATACTCTCCTCACTCGTGCTTTGAGTACAAAGCGTATTTAAACTTTACGCCTAACTTGCGATTTTCAGGAGCCTATTGAAATTTGTATCGAGATGTAATGGTATTGTGCCATTTATAAGTCATAGAAAGGTAAGTAATTGACTTAATGCACTTCTTTGCATGTTTGTTTATGTTACTGAAGTAACTGTCTTAAAGTTTTCCACTCGTATAGAACAATGCACGTTAAACATCGTTCACTTTTGCACTTGCATAAACGTAAAATTACCAGTGTACGATTAGCCAATAGGAATATTAGGTTTCCATGTGAGTTAGCAAGCACACACGCACCAGCTGAATGACACACATTGTTCTTTTAATTAAATAGTTTTATTACTCGATGAACAGCTATAGTATATGTGAAATTTCTTTGAAGCCGTCAGCGGTAATTTTCCAGACTTACAAAGCTAAAATTTGGGCTTCGATTTCTGCAGTGGACACATTGCAGAGAGGTCTTTGTATAGACTTGCTCTCAGAAACAATAACATTTGAGATTCGTGGGTTAGTTGTATTACGTGAGAAAAATATTTTAAAAAATCATATCTATTAGGCTGTAGCGTGTAATATTACACGAGTTTACAATGTATTCAATATCATATCAAAGAAGATTTGTTTGTTTGGAATTAAGCACAAATCTACACAATGGGCTATCTGTGCTCTGCCCACCACGGGTATCGAAACTCGGTTTCAAGAGTTGTAAGTCCGCAGACATATCGCTGTGTCACTGGGGGGCTATTAAAGAAGAGAATACTATGAGAAACAGTATTTAAAGAATGTAATCTTAAATCAGAGTACGTTGTGTCTGATCATATCGGTGTTACGAAACTTTGAAACTTGTGTGGTGTGATCTGGTGTATTTTCATTTATTAAATATCGTTACATAAGCTTTTTTTTTATAGTATTTCGGCGTTTGTGAACATTTTCTATGACAAATAAATAACGCACACAACGTTTGGTTTTACATAATTAAGCAATATTGAAGAGGACGGAAAAGCATCGAAACGTGTAATGTGGATTAGTCTCTGTAAAAAGTGTTTTAGTTATGTAAAATCAAACGTTGTATGCGTTATTGATTGATATTATATCGTTGTATAAGTCTGATAACACAATAACTAGGACAATTTCCTTCTCTAAAATTAAATTTCAAATACAATAGTCTTTACTGCTCGGTTTTAGTGATAGATTACTATGGAAAATTCTTTTTTCTTTACTGTTGTTTACACCAGGTTATTCTTGGACTTCCTTATGGAACGGCTATTGACATGTGGAGCCTCGGTTCCATCCTGGCGGAGCTCTATACCGGATTTCCGTTATTCCCAGGTGAAAATGAAGCTGATCAATTGGCTTGTATTATGGAAATACTCGGTTCACCGCCAGCTGAACTGTTAGAAATGGCATCTCGTCGCAGACTGTTCTTTGGTAAAGAAAAAGAAATAAAATCAGAGATGCTTAAGAGGAACTGTAGCTGTTTTTTATTTTATTATTATTATTATATGTAAGACACATTTTTGCTTAGGTTTTGAGTCGTGATATGGCAAGTTTAACTAATTATCAAAAGTTTTATTTGTATATATTATTGAAAATGATTATAATAACTGTGAGGAAAATGGGCATAAATGACAAATACAACGGAAATGCCAGCCTTTTTGTGTGTGTGTGTGTGTGTGTGAAAATGTACTGTAATGTGTTGATAGCCTGAACTATGACTCGTTGTCATCCAACCAATCAGAAAGTGCCACACTAGTATAACGCCTATAAAAGTACTGACAGTCATACTATGCCCAGTAGTGGTAGTCTATATCAGTCATGGTTAACAGGATTGAAATAATGTATTACAAGTCAAAGTTGTGGCTGGTCAAAGACACTTCATGCGAAATAGTGTAACAAGACTTAATGTTTCTGAAGAAGCTTTTTACAAGATTCTGGAGAGAATACTTGTAACTGGCACTGTTAATAATAGAAGTAGTCGAGGTAGAAACTAAATATTTCAGAGTACGTTCTTTACAAGATAGACGACAGTCCAGGACTGATTTTGTCAACTATGTTGCTGGAAATACAGGTGTGACTGTTACCTCGTGAACAGTATTGTTGCGTCAGCGAGTCACATGACTACTATGACGCAACGTTTCTAGAACTATCATGTACTTTGGCG
>NW_013666412.1:0-1105 GCF_000517525.1 Limulus polyphemus
GCATAAGGGACGTGTTCCAGTGAAATTATATCAAGTTGGCACACCAATGGAAAGAGTAGCTGTTGACATTGCTGGTTCTTTGCCCCAAACTCGTGCTGGAAACAGGTACATTTGTGTGGCGATGGATTATTTCACCAAGTGGCCTGAGGCATATGCAATACCAAATCAGAAAGCTACAGCTGTAGCTTCGGCTATTAGTGATTTCTTCTTCAGATTTGGTATGCCATATGAACTGCATTCAGATCAAGGCCGTAACTTTGAATCAGCAGTGTTTCATGAATGCTGCAAGTTGTTTGGCATACAAAGACCAGAACAATGCCACTTCACCCACAGTCTGATATGGTGGTAGAAAAGTACAATTGGACAATGGGACAGGAATTGGCAAAGTTTTGTAATAGCCACCAAGATGACTGGGATGTCTTGCTCCCTCCACTGTTGATGGCCTATAGAACAGTAGAGCATGAAGCCACTGGATACACTCCAGCAAAGTTGATGTTTGGTCGGGAACTTCGGTTTCCAGTAGATCTGATAACAGGACGCCCACCTTAAGAAGAGTTCGTGAAAGTGTTATCTAAAAGGATGGATGATATTCACCATCAAGTGTGTTCAAACTTGAAAACGTCTGCTGATTCGATGAAGCTATGTTATGATAAGAGATCTACTGAAGTCAGCTTTGTACTAGGAGACAAGGTGTGGTTGTATAATCCCAGGAAGACCAAAGGGAAGTCTCCTAAGTTGTCATCTCCATGGGAAGGCCCATATGACATAGTGGATCATCTCTCAGACGTGACTTTCCGGATAAAATGTGGTCGGCGAGGTAAGCCAAAAGGTGGTGCATGCCAAGAGGCTTTGGCGTTATCATGGCCCAGGACATTTCAGTTGGGACGAAGTGAACAATGGAACAAATGACGCCCTGAAGACATGTCACCCAAAAAAGCCGCTATCGAGGAAGAAACTCCACTCGGTTTTAAGAAGGGAAACGGTGAAGCCTTTGATGAAGTTACTACCACTGATGTGACTGTTACTGATGATAGGACAATTCCCGATGGAGCAGATGAACCTCACGTGAAGCAGAAGCCAACGAGACGGAGACCAGTCTGGAAGA
>NW_013666412.1:2010-13897 GCF_000517525.1 Limulus polyphemus
GTGACATTGATAGCACGTGATGAGTGTCTAGAAGATTCTCGAAGAGGCTATGCGGGCGGTATTATCGTATATAAGTGCGCTAAGACAAAGGAGACGAGTAGAGAGTGGGGAACCAAGGACAGCAATTATGGTCGGTGGGAACCGAGGATAGCAGATACAGAGATCGGAACTGACAGGCAGAGATAGAGACGGACAATTGAGTCAAGAGTGGTAGTAAAGTGAGTGAATTGTTGTGAATTATAGCGTGTGTTCAAGTTAAAGTAACTGGAAATTAAGTGTATTGCAAAGTTGTATTGAGGAAGAATAAACTAGTTTTATTTAAGAAAGGACTTGTATCGCAGAAAAATTAACAAAGGAACATACAAAGACGTAACATAGTTTTATTTAAGAAAGGACTTGTATCCCTGAAGTTTTTCGGAAGGAATTTTTACGGGAAATTAACAAACGACCAGAGACGTAACATTATTATCAGGTTTAGACCTACAGCTGTCCACAAAGGTATTATCTATAATTTGGAACACTGTTTTTGTTGAATATACAAAACTGTTTGGTGTATTATTAGTTCGTTTATTTAGCGATTTAATATTTAGTTTACTTTTCATAACAATAGAGTTAAAAGTAATTATTTTAAGGGCGAGTGTTATGACAAGCGTGGTTGCGCAGCTCTGTACAAGTCATATGTTGTGTTTGCAATTACATTGTCGTCCAGGCGTTACTAATATAGTTGACCCCCTGTGCACAGCTGTACGGACTTATAACGCTAGAAACCGGGTTTCGATATCCGTGGTGGGCAGAGCACAGGTAGCCCATTGTGTAGCTTTGTGCTTAATTACAAAGTAATACTGTTGACGTCACGTTACTCGAACTTTCCGTATTTTTCTCCTTACCTTAACTGAGTATTGTTAAATCATCGCCGTTCGCGTACCTTACAGAAAGTTTGAGGCCTCAATTATCAAAATATAAATATAGGCGACCAAACGAGCACAAATTGAGAAGTAGTAGTAGTAGAAATTAAAATGCAGTTCAGTCAGAAAATTAGTTAGTTAGCATGAAGTTAGCCTGCATGTGAGTGATTAGCCATAATGGGCGATATTTTAAAGTGAGTTTTACAGTCTAATAGAGATAAGGAGAATAATTTGTATTGTGAAAGGATGTTCAAAAATAATTGAACCCGTCCGTGTGGACTTTGACGAAATGAGACAATTATTTAAAGTTCGAGATACAACTGTGGTAATCAACGGCTTAAGTGACTGCATATTAAGAAACAGAACAGAGAAAAATAATTCATCTTGTCAATTGGATTTTAAATTAATTGAATCACCCTAAGTGGACTCTTTACAAGAAAAGTGAATTATTTTGAGTTTAGATACAACTGTGATATTACATAGTGTAAAGAATTTTTGTACATACGTTTGAATTGTTTTGAATATATTATTTTAAAACAAATGGCTTCTGAGCTGTCCATTTATTGCTCGAATTTATCGCCAACAAATCACAGACACCTACTGTAAAAGAATCCTTAGCCCACTCATATACATAAAACTCTGACATTGTCACTTTTACAGTTTTACAAACGTCTTCTATGTTGAGCGTGAATGCCTTTCACTTGAACGTGGACTACAATGAAACATTCCTACGTTAGTGGGCAAAAATTAAAACTGATCTGATTCTTTCTGTGCCTCAAACACCATTACCATTCAGCGGCGCTCCTATATACTAGTATATAGTGAAGAACCCCCTCCCCCAAGGCTTAGTATCCCAGCTAGCAATATTTAATACAAGGCATGTTTAGCACTATAATTTGCTATATATTTTAATACTATAAATAAATGACCTTATAACACTAAATTGTTTGTTTTTACTTAATTAAACACTCAACATTTTACTTTACAGCTTCTTTTGGAGAATTCCACTAAAACTTAAACTTGTCACTTACTGATATATTACAGGCCCATACACAGAATGTTTGAATAGGGGGGTTATAATTTGCAAGATCAAAAGCTGACACTTTGTGCAAAGCATGCTAATGCTGCGGGGGTTGGAGACATGTGATTATTTCAAGCCAAAAATGCTAATACTTCATCAGGAGAATACAGACTATGTAGAAAACGTTAAATATCACAAGGAGTTTTGCTATAACTATATAAGCATAGTTTTTTTTTACAACACAAGAATAGAGGGTTTGGTGCAAAGCCAAACCACAGATGTCTGTAATAGAGGCAAAGCAGATCACACCCATGACACTGAAGGATATGACAAGGAAGGACTTGGATCATTTCTTTAAATGACTAGACTTAAGAACGGGTGATGCAGTGCTTTACATTGCATTGGAATGGTCCAGCTCTCAGTTCTACCGATCAATTAAGTGAGGTACAGCTACAGGACCGGAATAATAGTTGTAGCTAAGTTGAGCTGCCATTTTGATATGGTAAGAACACAGTTTCTGAATGGTCCAAGTTCAAGTCTCATAAAAATGGACCCTTTAAGAGTTTGGATGCCTACATTGATGACTTGCATTAATTACAAGGGATAGCATACCCTGCAGTCTTCAGCAGATTCCACAGACACTCTAGTCGACAAGTGCATTATGTGGCTACCTAGTGAGACAATGGGTGAGAGATATTTTTGCTATAACAGAGATAGTTTCTGTCGCACTAAGGTGACTTGAAACAGGTCACAAGAGAGGAAAAAGCCTGCAGTAGAAGTTCTTCAAAGAGATCTCCCCACTGAAGTGAGTCTCCCACTTTGATCACGAACTTTGCTGAGGGCAAACCTGTAACAACCAAATCCTAGCACTGTAGAACAACAACAATGGTTCCCAATGGGCAGGTCTTCCCTGGTCCTCCCATGATAGTTATACTGATGCCAATTATGCCTCTACCTGGATGCCACTCTGAAAGAGAGGAACAAATTACCTTCATTGGGTGTGGGCAGCAGGGTCAATTCAGAATGAACGTCTCACACTTTACAGTACAGCGTGAAAGGCAAAGTAAACAAGTTTGACTAACTGAATGGCAAATGCAAGAGGTTCAGAAGCAAGTTGTAGCTGCTGCTACTTGTAATCCAAAACTAATGAGGCCAAATTCGAGATTAGACATTGACTTTGTGAGGTGCAGCAGGTTTACCAAAGGGCAAGGTAGTAAGTTAAGTTTTCTAAGGGCTTTGTAGCACTTGTCATGCGACCATAAAGATAAAAAAGTGATGGAATTCCTGGTTGATACAGGAGCTGAATGAGCTTGCCATGTATTAGGCATTGTAATTGAAGCCATCATCCCAGCCATTCAATGCTAACTTCATTTGCGCTAATGGTGATAAATTGGACAAGACTGGAGAAGCATGTCCCCGAGTATATCTACATAATGCTAGTCACATAATGAAGTCCTGTATGCCATTTTTGCTCTTTGTAAAAGGTAAGCTGCATTTGCCAGGCAGAACATGCCCAGGAAGAGTGGAATACATGGGTGAACACTGCAGAGGAAAACATAGTATCTCAGTGCACATAAGTGTTATGTGGTTTATCATACACAACATCTAGTGTGTTAATGTTACATAATCTTGTTACAGAGCCAAAGCATGAAATGAACTTTCTTGAATAAAAAACAGAGATCATTAGATCAAACATTGATCTATCTAAGTATAGACAAATTCCTAGTGTTGTTCTATAATGATGGGAAGTCATCTATTCAGCTTCCTGCTGTAATGATTATTGGAATTACAAGTGAAGTAGCGGCCAGTGAAAATAGAGGTATCACTGGTGTTGATTTTATTGTACTACATCTGAAAGTAAGTACTCAGCTGCTGATACATCTGAGGTCATTGGTTGGTAACTGCATAAGCAATCTTCATACAAAGTGTGGACCTAATGGTTAAGTATGCCAATATATTTGTGAGACTATGTCTATTTTGCTGGCTCCATCTAACGTGGTTAAAGAGCTAAACCATGAAATACAGTTTCCTATTCATAAAACAGTGAGTATTAGTTGGACAGTCATCCCATCCAAGAATAGATGAATTCCTGGTGGTGTTCTGCAATTATGGGCAGTCAGCTATTCAGCTTCTTGGTGAAATGATCATTGAAATTGCAGATGAATTAGAAGTAACTGAAACTGGCAGTATCACTAGTGTTGCTTCCATTGTGCCAACGTATCTGAGGATACTGGTTGAGGATTGCACAGACAATTTTGATAAAAACAGGAGTGGTAGCCTGTGGGTTAAGTATACCAGTGTATTTTTGAGGGAGACAGCAACTGGGTTGAACAAACATAACTTATTACATAAACACAAAATATGCTTGTCTAATTATACAACCACTAAGTGTAGGCTCCTTGGTGCACTAGGAATGTAACTATTGCCAAAACACATTGAAAGTTACGAGAATGAATCACAAAGGCATCAAAGAGTGAGTACATGACCATATTTAGTAGTGACTGTCAGAAAGCAGAATAATATGCCAAGGTTCTTTGTTGATTTCAAATGGTTGAATGCTGCAATTCGAGTTCACATTTTCCCACTCCCATGGAGTGTTTAATGGTTCAACCCTATAAACTTGGAATCTGGATACTGGCAAGAAAAAATGGGTGACAAGAGAAAACCCAGAACTGCTTTCAGCACTTGAAATTGTTTGTATAAGTTTTGCATCATTCCATTTTATGGGAAATATTACTGTCACTTTCGAGAGGTTGATGAAGCTTATTACTAGAGAGCTGCAATGGAAACGATGCCAGAAGTTTATAGTGATGACTGGATACCACAATGAATACTCCAGGAACATTGGGAAGAGCAACTGGAGAACCTAGAACTAACGTGGATGCTCCTTGTTGTACTGCAAGGTGAAGCATGACCAGCACAGATTGAAGAATATAGTGCAGATGCATGTAACTTGTGGCACTTGTATGGGGAGCTACAAGTGTGCAAAAGCATGCTGTACACCATTGTCATCAACCACTGGGATATGATTCTGAGCCTGTGTTCACCTAAATCTCCCTAGCATTCTGAGGCAGGAAATTCTTCAGATTTTGAATAATACAAGAACAGAGGCCACCAAAGTACTATCTGCTCTTGTGCTAACATGCACCAGCAGTATCAATGGCTATATTAAGCACTGGTGTTAGTACTACATGGTGTGCAATGCCTAGAGATAAAAAAAACACCATAGACTGTGTAAAGTTCAGCAGAGAAGTACTTGCTCTCCTTTACTGAGAATAGTCCTGGATATTGGTAGTCCTCTCTCGTAGATTAAATAAAGTAATTGGTATGTAGTGGTCATTATTGATTTATTCACTAAGTGGGCAGTGTGTGATGTGTTGACAGAGTTCTGTATAGTCTGATTTAACACATCTGAAGAAAGTCATACAGATAAGGAAGTTAATTTAAATAGAACCAACTATTCTCCGAGTTGTGCAGTTTTGGACGTAGTGAAGATGCACATTTTTTACCTTCTCAGTCCTAGTTTAATGGTTTGGAAGAGCAGGTAACACAATATATCAAGCAGATGCTTGGGAAGTTCTTTATTCCTAACCAAACTGACGAGGATGAACACTTGCCATTCACCATGAAAGCATGCCAAGCAATAAAACAGAGATCTACTGGTTGTTCACCAAACATGTTACTCTTTCATTAAAACATGTTACTCTCTATGGATGTTATATGCGGCCCGTACCTACAACAGATGTCCCAGTATCTATAAGAATAACGAAATAGCTAAGATTTACGTTGACCAATGCATATGTGTTTGCACAGTAACAGCTCAGCTTTAGCTGGATTAGTACTTAAACATACAAAATACAGCATGTGGCTTACGATCATGAGGAACATTTTAACGAACTGCCACTGTATATTACTGACAAGTCCCTTGTGCACTAGCTTGACTAGGAATCAAAGGTCGAGACTGATGAGTCAGGAGCAGATATTACAACCGTTTTGTATCATCCTGACTCAGCTGATGAGAATGGAAATGCTGGAAATATTTATTTGGCTGTGAGATTAATTGGATGAGGAAGCAGCAGAAAAAGAAGAATTGGATAGCACTAGTGGTCAGCTGAGATCATAAAGATGACTTCCTGATCACTATGGGTGGGTTAACTGCCAGAGCAGCAGCTAGAATGACAACTTGTTTGATAAATCACTGACTGGAAGTAAGTGATTTTTTCTATAAAATGTATGCACTATACTGTCTGATTGCCACTTGATTACATTGCAGTTAGAACAGTCATTGATTTCAAAGACTTAAAGGAAGTGACATTCCTTGCTTTCCAAACTATCGTACTATCATGTTTGTCATATAATGTATGCCCTACATAATATGATTGCCTCTTAATTATAACAAAATTAGGATCATTTGTTTACCACTAGATTAATGGAATCAGAGGCATTTTGCAACCTTTATTTTCTGAACTATCAAACTGTTTCACTACGAGATATCCCAAAAGATATGGGATGACAGTTGCTCAATAGTCCCATAGTTAAAATGGCTCATGTCAGTAGATATAATGACTAGAAAATAAATTTCTAGTTCAAAACTTCAGCTGAAAGTGTGTATGTGTTGTCATATACAAAGCCACATCAAGCTATCTGTTGTGTCCACCAAGGGGAATTGAACCACGAATTTTAATGTTGTAAACCCATAGACTTCCCACTGTGCTACTGGGGGACAGAGCTGAAAAAGCATAGCAACTCGTATTTTCTCAGCTGCAAAGCGATTTTCTATGGTGAAATGGTCGTCTAAAATTTAACAAGAATCTCTCACACTATCTAGCAGCATAGAAGCTGATATACAGAATAAACTATGTAAAACTTGATAGATTCTACCCAGCACATGTGTAAATCTTCCACGTGCAGTGAGGGAGTTGCGTTCTTTCTCGGTACAGAATATATACTGGGTTGTGATCCGAGTGAAACAGTTCTTTGTTTCAATGGATTGACTAAATTTACATTTGCGTGATATCTGAATTGAGTGGACTTATGTATGTAATAGAGAATTTTTGTGGTATTATTAGTGTTTGTGGACGTCTAAAACAATAAACGTATTTTAATGTGGATTACTGCATTTATTCTAGATTGGTCTGAGACTGTATTGATGCAAATTGGAGTAACAATACAAAAATTAATAATGATTCTAAGATTTTTTTCTGAAAAGTCCTAGTTTGGCTGAATTCTTTCAGTGACTATTTATCTCAAGATGTCAATAAATCTTGTTGTATTTCACTTCTCATAGATAGCAGTATGTTATGGTACTGTGGCTATCAAAACATAGCTAGCAGTTTTTGTCCGAGTAGGTTACTATGATAATGACGTGCAAACTAGGGGCAATCTGTCCACAGTTACTAGTGTATGATATGTAATTTTAAGATATATGTATATAACAATATGTATGTATGAACAAGATAAATACAAAATTGGGAATCTAAAAACCTGTAAATAGAAATCATAGAAAAGTAAAGAAACAAGGATTTGTTTGTTTGTTTTGAATTTCGCGCAAAGCTATACGAGGGCTATCTGCGCTAGCCGTCCCTAATTTAGCAGTGTAAGACTAGAGGGAAGGCAGCTAGTCATCACCACCCACCGCCAACTCTTGGGCTACTCTTTTACTAACGAATAGTGGGATTGACCGTCACAAAATAACGCCCCCACGGCTGAAAGGGCAAGCATGTTTGGTGTGACGGGGATTCGAACCCGCGACCCTCAGATTGCGAGTCGAGCGCCGTAACCACCTGGCCATGCCAGGCCTAGAAACAAGGAGATACTGTAGATATTACTTACTCAAACCTATTTTAACTCCATGCTGTTACCCAGGATTACATTTGGTGGAGTCAAAATAGGGATTAGTTTGAGTAAATAATGCCTACAGTATCTCCAGCTTTGTTTCTTTACTTTTTTACGTTTCCTGTTTGCACGTTTTTAAATTTCCAATATTTTATCTATCTTATTCGCTGTGTTTTTGTTTATGCTCACCTATAAGCAAATGATTGCTTGATATGGTAGCTAACTTTATAGATTGTAATGATAATAAACATGGCTAGTAGTTAGATGATATGCTTCATGATGATTTACCGTAGCTATTGGCTATTTGATCGCATTAGTTCGAGATGTAAAATGTTAAGCTTCAGATGGAGATTGTCATGGAGATTTGTTTGAGAATACTGTGAGCATTTATAGTTTCTGTGTAAATACATTCACTCTCTATATATAATGCATAGCAATGGGCAAATACATGCCGAGAGTAAGATACAACTTAACTAAGAGCAAAAAAAATTACCAACAGAAAAGCAGCCTTTTCAAATATTTTTTTATTTTACTCCTTCACTTCCTACATAATGTAAAGGTTGGCTCCAAAGCATTGGGCATTTACATGTTTCTGTCATTTAATGTTCATCTATTATTGGCTGGTAATTCCTGTTTCACCCTGTACTTAAGCTTTTGAAAGGAACACCAGATACTTGTGAAAAAGGTAACTCCAAGGGGTAATGATAACATCATTTACACTAGATTTATAATGCTTTTAGCTCGTGTAAAATATAGAAGAAACAAATCGACTTTACAATACTCCTACGACCTTTGCAGTATCTTATTTAGTATTCTACAAAAGGTTTGGGTGCAATATACTAAGCCAATATACTTTCCAAGTGGTCCAGTATCCAGTCCCTGTCACTGGAAAAATTTGAGCTACCCTCTGCACCTCCTCATCAAGATACTAACTCTAAAAGTATCACTGCCAGGGGCAATCTGGCAGATAGACACAAGTCTTGGCACTGCTAGAACATCAGAAGCCTCCTTTGCAATTGAAAGGTGTCATTTCCAAGAAGTGCTGTCACAAACTCAAGAGATACTTGCATGGGCCTGGAATATTATCCTCTAGACCAGTGGTTCTCAACGTGGGCCATTTGCCCCCCCCCCCAGGGGGCCACGCCATATTTATAAGGGGCCACATGCGAAATGACAGAAAATTAGGGGCCACCGAAACTTCACTGCCCGAATAAATATTTAAAATTTATGATTGAATCAAAGGTTTCCTTCTCTCCATATACCCCACAACTCAGAAGTCAAGCTACCAGACGTGACTAGTACTTGACTAACAATCAAAATGTTTGTCTGATATCTGTGAATGTTTTTGACTGATCCTCAAGAGCAGCAAAGTGATATAACAGCACAAGCTAGATTCAAATGTGACAAACATTATTTCTGAATAAGTAGTGAAATAGCTAATAAGCTTCCACAGCTATGGGAAAAGGCAAAGTTGTATTTTATCGCTTTTCCCACATCTTATATGGTTGAATCTGGTTTTAGTCAGGCGACTCATTTTCTATCAAAAATACGTAACTGCCTTGATGTTGTGAAGAGAGGTGATCTTCGCATATCACTGACCACACTGCAACCGGACATTCAAAACTTTCAATTGTTCATCAGGCTCAAGGGTCACACTGAATAAAAGTCAATGATTAACAGAATATTTTTTACCTGTATAAGTAAACAATATTGGTACGTATCTGCTCGTTTGATAATTTCCGATAAAAATTCTTTCCAAGAAACTTCAGTGATACAAGTTCCTTCTTGATTAAAACTAGTTTTATCTTTCTCAATATACAAACTTTGTAATACACTTAACAACTTTTATAACACACGCTATAACTCGCAGTGATTCAAACACTTTACTTATGGTGCCTACTGTTGGCTTGATTCAATTATCTATTTATCTCTTCAATCTATCTGCCTATATCACTGGCTTTCTTTGCCAGGCTTATATACAAAAAAAAGATGGCGTCTAGCAAGCACTTGGACATTCGTGGGTTCCTCGATAATTCTAGAAACTCAAGTGCACATGCTCCCAGAATCAGGTGACTTCTGCTGTTGTAATACTGCCCCTTCCTTAGTATTGTTTGTCCCGAACAATAGCCACTTACATTTAACCAATAGATAATTAACAATACAATTGTTAACAATACAATTAACAATAATTAAATGTACAGAATTTACAAACACAAAATTAAAATACAACTTCTTCTTCTTCTGTCGCTTTTCCCGTATCTATACGGGGTCGCTATTCGGTCTTCGTATTCGTCCCCACCAAGGCCTTTCTCTCTAATATCTCCATCCACGCAATCCTTCCATCTTCTCTTTGGTCTTCCTCTCTTCCTTCTCCCCTCCACATCCATATCCAAAACCTTCTTGGGTGCCCATACCACTGCAATCTTCTCTCCTGAACTTTCTTCGATATTTCCACCACTTTAGTTGTTCCTCGAATCCTCTCGTTTCTAGTCCTATCAAGCCTCGTCACTCCACACATCCATCTCAACATTTTCATCTCAGCTATCTCTAATTTCTTCTCTTGAGCCTTTTTGATGGGCCAGGCTTCCGCTCCGTACATCATCGCAGGTCTCACAACGGTTTTATAGACCTTTCCTTTCACCCTTGCGCTGATCTTATTGTCGCATAGCACTTCCAACGCATTTTTCCAATTTTTCCAATTTCTCCATCCTGACTGGATTCTATGGTTTATTTCAGAGTCAAGTGTACCGTTTGATGCCACATAGAACCCAAGATACTCAAAGGTGTTTACCCTTTTAAGTTTATCGTTAAGTAAAGTAACATCCCCCATTTCCTCTTCTCCATTAAAAACCATATACTCCGTCTTCTCTCTACTGACCTTAAGTCCTCTGTCCTCCATCGCTCTCCTACATCTCTTCAATTTCTGCTCTTCTCCCTC
This sequence comes from Limulus polyphemus, assembly GCF_000517525.1. Taxonomy (NCBI): domain Eukaryota; kingdom Metazoa; phylum Arthropoda; class Merostomata; order Xiphosura; family Limulidae; genus Limulus; species Limulus polyphemus. The sequence continues at coordinate 12,710 of NW_013666412.1, forward strand.
CCTGGTGGTATCTATGAGGACTATGTCATCTGCAAATAACATGTCCCAAAGTGCCGGTTCGATGATCCCTTGGCACTGCACATCCATTATCATGTCGAAGATGTATGGGCTTAGAGAAGAGCCTTGGTGAAGTCCAACTGCTACTGTGAACTTCTCCGGCAGCCCGACACTGGTTCTTACTTGCGTCCTCGCTCCCTCATACATATCCTTCACCAACTTCACATACTTTTCAGACACTCCCTTCTCTCTCAGGCATCTCCACACTTCCTCTCTCGGTACTCTGTCATAAAAAAATTAAAATACAACAAAGTCTCTTAATTTTACAGGATGTATCTTCTTCCATACTGGTCTCTGTCTCATTGGCTTCTGCTTCATTTGGGGTTCATCTGCTCCATCAGGAAATGTCCCATTATCGGTAATAACTTAATTAATGGCCTCACTGTTTTCCCTCTCAAAACCGGGTAATTTTTTCTCCAACAGTGGCTTTTTCAGGTGACACATCTGTAACAGCGTCATTTGTTCCATTGTTCACTTCGTCCTAACTGAAATGTCCTGGACTGTGATAATGCCAAAGCCTGTTGGCATGCACCACCTTTGGCTTACCTCGCTGACCACATTTGATTCGGAAAGTCACGTCTGAGAGACGATCCACTATGTCATATGGGCCTTCCCGTGGAGAAGGCAACTTTGGAGACTTCCCTTTCGTCTTCCTGGGATTATACAACCACACTTTGTCTCCTGGTACAAAGCTGACTTCAGTAAATTTCTTATCAAAACATAGCTTTATGGAATCAGCAGACGTTTTCAAGTTTGAACTCACTTGATGATGAATATCATCCATCCCTTCAGATAACATTTTCAGGCAACTCTTCTTAAGGTGGGCGTCCTGTTATCAGGTCCACTTGCAACCTTAGTTTTCGAACAAACATCAGTTTTGCTGGAGTGTATCCAGTGGTCTCATGCTCTGCTGTTCTATGTTCTATAGGCCATCAACAGTGGAGGAAGTAAGACATCCCAGTCATCTTGGTGGCTATTACAAAACGTTGCCAATTCCTGTCCCAGTGTCCAATTGTACTTTTCTACCATCCCATCAAACTGTGGGTGAAGTGGAGTTGTCCTGGTCTTTCGTATGCCAAACAACTTGCAGCATTCATGGAACACAACTGATTAAAGTTACCTGAAGAAGAA
>NW_013666412.1:14713-17104 GCF_000517525.1 Limulus polyphemus
AATCGAACATTTGGCCTTTTTTTTTGTCAAATCATGTAGTGGAGCAGCTATAGTTGCAAAGTCCTTCAAAAACTTCCGGTAATAGGTACAGAGTCCCAAGAAACTTCTTACCTCTCCCACATTGTCTGGTGTTGGCCAATCACGCACTGCTTTCACCTTTGTCAGGATCAGTTTGCACACCATGCTCACTTACAATGTGACCCAAGTAAAGCACCTCTTACTGGAACAAGTGGCATTTCTTGGGATGGAGTTTGAGGTTTGCTGCTTTCAAACGCTTGAATACTTCCTCTAGCCGGGATACTTCCTCATCAAACTTTGTTGCAAACACAATGACATCATCCAGGTACACTAGGGCTATCCTCCATTGTAGGCCTTCCAGTACTCTTTCCATCAGCCTCTCAAATGTTGCTGGAGAATTGCTAAGTCCGAATGGTATCACACAGTATTGCCAGAGACCTTAGCCATAACTAAATGCAGTCTTAGGTTTATCTGCTTCAGCCTTTTTCACTTGATGGAAACCCGACTTTAAATCCAGAGTTAAAAACCACTTGGTTCCACTTATGGCATCAAGAGTATCATCAATTCTTGGCAGTGGATACGAGTCCTTTTCGGTTATACTGTTAAGAGCCCTGAAGTCCACACAGCAACGTTGGGTCCCATTCTTCTTCTGGACTAACACGACGGGAGCTGACCAGGGACTATATGATTTCTCGACTATACCTTCCTTAATTAGGCCATCCATGACCTTCTCCATCTCTTGGCACTGTACCGGAGCTATTCTCCTCGGAAGGATCTTTATTGGACAGTGATTGTCTGTGTTTATTCTGTGCTCTTCAAGGTCTGTGCAGCCGAGGTCATGATCTCCTTTCGAAAAGACGTCTGCATAATTAGCCAAAAGTTCCCTAACTTGAAGAGCCTGTGATGATGACAAATGGTCTATGCTCTTATCATAAAGGTCATATAAATGTTCTGGGAGAGGATGCCCTTTCTTTATGGTTGTATGTCTTGCCTTAACATTGACTGGCTCTACCTCCAGGCACACACCCAACAATGCCTCTTCCTTAAGTGTCTGCTCACATTTAGAGAAATTGGCCACTGTTATGTGTACTATTTGATGACCTGCCACAAATGACCTTCCAATCTTCACATCCACTGGCCTGGATGGGGCTTTCATTGCTTTCACAAGCATTGTTCTTCCTTGGGGATGTTCTTTTATTCTACTCCAAATTATCTTCTCCGACATAGGGAGTATTGTAGTTGACATGCAAAACAGATGCAGCAACACTTACCGGAAGTTAGCCTTTGTTTTTCCCAAACGTCATTTTATCGAAGTTAACTACACACTTCCTCGGTAGTAAGAAGTCCAACCCTAGTATGCATTGGTCTTCAATGTCAGCCATGTATACTTTGTGTCTGTCCTTCATGCCCATAAGCTCAATAATTACCCACACTGGTCCCCACAACCTTGCATATTGTCCTGTCACACCACAGAGCTTCTGTATGACTTCTGGTACTCCTTTGGGATCCAGCACCTTGATACTCACAAGGGTTTGCCGAGATGCAGAATCTATGACAAAGTTGCACTTTTGGCCATCCAGCTTTCCTGTCACGTAGATACTATGTGTGCTTGCCATTTTACACTTAACTGTTGGGACTTTCACAATGGGGGTTGGTGGGCGTCCCTCAGCACCAACCACTACTTGGTTTTCCGAAGCTAACTTATTGGTAATATTCTTCTTACACTGGCTCCTCATATGTCCTTGCTTTCCACAGTTCCAACAACCTCTCTGGGTAGCAGCCTTTACTACTGTATCATCTCCCCTGTGTTGAAGTTGCCAGCATTGAGCTCTATTGTGCCCAGGTTTGTTACAGTGCCAGCAAAGTCCCTCAAACCTCTCTGAAAGCTGACCTTTTCTGGCCTTGAATCCAGATGACTGTACCAACCTCGGTACCTCTGTGCTGGACTTAACGTAGGATTCAAATTCGAGAGCTCTGGCTATTGCATCCTGCATGGTAGAGGGGTGTACTTGCTTCCTTTGTATCTTAAGTTGTGGACTGTCCAAGGCATCTACGAACTGATCCCTCAGCAACAACTTGAGGAGATCGGGTGGTGCAGTTGGGTAGGCCTTGTGTGCCATGCTTTCCAAGTCCTGTGCCAGTTCTTGCAGGCTCTCCCCTTTAGCACGGATTCTCGTCCTAAACCTAGCCCTGTAGACTTCCGACTGATTTTGGGTTCCGTACCTGAGTTCTAGAGCCGCTACTAGTGCTCTATAGTTGTGTCTGTCGTCTGCTGACAACTGTCCAAGTATTTCCAGTGGTTGTCCATTCAAGCTCGTTGCCAGATATACTGTTTTCTGCTCCTCTGTCCATCCATTCTTCTCTGCAAGCAGC
>NW_013666412.1:18104-31903 GCF_000517525.1 Limulus polyphemus
GGAGCTCAAATTGTGCTCTATATTCTTCCCATCGAATTCCTGTGGCTTCTTTCATACTAGATCACCCCTATTGCTGACACTCATGTGTATAATGTGACTTCTGGCAGGACTGAAGATGTCTGCATTAGGGTTTAGCTGCGAGGTCTGGAAGGGGCTTCTTGTTGTCTGGGGCTGATTAGGCCCATGGCTAATATATCCTCCCTGTGTAAAAGACAGTAAATCGTCCTTTAATGTATTTAATTCACTTTGAAATTTACTAATATTTTCCATTTATGTATGCTGCCTTTCTCTCAACTGTTAGAGACTTTCTTCTTGTCTATTTTCTTTCTTCCCCAACCACTGCTGTAATCTCTCTTCTTGTTTCTTTTCTTTTTCCTCCAACAACTGCTGTAATCTCTCTTATTTATTTTGCTGTTCGAGCTGCCACTGTTGCAGGTTTTGTTGCCACTGCTGTTGTCTCTCTTCTTGTTTCTTTTCTTTTTCCCCAACAACTGCTGTAATCTTTCTTTTCTTGTTCTTCTTGTTTCTTTTGCTGTTCCTGTATTGCTGCCATCAAATATGCTAAGCTGTAGTTAGATTTGCCGCTTCTCGTTTCCATCTTCTTTTTTATCCCACTCTCTGACACGAATTTGTTACGTATCTGCTTGTTTGATGATTTGATACAAGTCCCTTCTTGATTAAAACTAGTTTATTCTTTCTCGATAAAAACTTTGTAATACACTTAACTTTTATAACACGCGCTATAAATCACAGTGATTCACACACGCTATAAATCAGTGATTCACACACTTTACTTACGGTGCCTACTAATTATCTATCTATCTAGCAAACACTCGGACATTCGCGGGGTTCCCCGATAATTCTAGAAACTCCAGCGAGTATGCTCCCAGCGTCACGCGACTTCCGCTGTCGCAACAATATGTTATAAACAAAATATTTTAAAAAATACTATATTGTTAAAATAATATTATAAATCAGTGTGGAAATAAAGTACCTTTTTTCCTATGTAACAGTGTCTACGAAGGGTGGGGCCACAGAGATAAATCAAACTCAAAAGGTAGCAGCGAGCAAAAAAGTTGAGAAACAGTGCTCTAGACTACCACAGCTCACTGCAAGTCAACTGCCATATTGGAGGACTTGCTGTTGGGCTTATCTTTTCCATTTTTAGTTTTGTTTATGCTGACATACATTTTAATGGTGCACATTATGTGTATTTTTTAATTTAAGATTTTTTAATTTGAAATTTTGTAGGCATATTGTACATGAACAAAGGATTTAAATTTTTATGCTTTAACTGTTAAGGTCAAAAGGTCATGTGGACTTGTAGAGTGTAACATGTCAAGCCAGCAGATAAGCAGGTCTTGGTCTGCAAGATTTCTCTGATCCACAAACACTGGTTGCCCTTCTTACAATCATTAATTCAGGTACACAAGTTATTGCAAATGATAGACTGATACTAGCATTAAAATAGTAAGAATAAAGGTGAAGCCTTAAAAGTGATCAGAGATTACATAATCTTCTGTACAAGGCTTTACTTAAAACCAACTTAATCTTAACAACAACAACAACAAAAAAAGCCACTATTAAAAATTAGTATTATTCATCAGCCAAAAAGTAACTACATCCAATCCTCATTATTTGTCGTGGATGTGTTCCTGAGGGCCACAACAAACAACGGAGCCCACTAACCCATTGACTTTCATATAATACATGGAAGATATATTCCGAAAACAAAAATGATTCTATAATAAACGGACATAATTTTACTTATTATTTTTACAATAATATATTGCAAAATGCATCAACGTACAGTATCGCCTGGAAAAAATACATTACTAATAAATTTAACTAATTAAAATGCATAATTTATGCACAATACTCACCAGGGATGATCTCGATGCTGATTCTGTGTGGGAGTGGTTGGGAATTAATGGGGAAAGGAGCAGGATTATCTATCTCTTCCTCTACCAGTACAAGTGTAGCTGCCTGTTTCTTAATGAAAGAAGTGATGCTAAGTTGTCTTGGTAACAAGAAATTGCATCCTGCATCTTACTTGCCACTGCATTGCTGCACTCCATGTCAGGATCATTTTCAGAGACGATTTTCATTGCTTCATTTACCTTATTAAAGATGTCTGAGAGCATTTGCATGTAAAAACGATCTTGTGAAACCTCTTTAACAGCATCACTTGCAGTCACGTCTTCAGCTTGAGTCAGCTCTATGAGGTCTTAGTTTGTTAAACTCTCCTCATGAGAATTTAGTAACTCCTCCACATCATCGTCATTGAAACCAGTCTGTTGTGCAAGCTGGACAATGTTATTGTGAATTTGAGGCATATCAGGTTCAAAACTAACGAAGTCATTTATGCTGTCAGGCCAGAGCTTTTTTCCACGCACTGTTCACGAACTAGACAGTCACTTCCCTTCATGACTTTCAGATATTTTTCACTGCCTTCATGATGTTATAATTGTGCCAAAATTCCCCGATGGATATGCCATCTTCACCATAAGTCTCCTTGTTGAGCTGTCACTGTAAATCGCAGCTAGTACGCTTTGAAGACAACATATTGAGTACAAAGTTAACTTATTTTCAAACGACGAATTAATGAAGTGACAAATAACGAGGACTGACTGTATGTAAATTTTTAGAAAAGTAAAGATGTAACCTATTTCATGCTGCTACTGTCAAGTTTTGCATACTATGAGCAATTTGTGAAACTACCTAATCAGGGGATCAACTATACATTTACACAAAAAAATATTGGATTTTCTGTGGATCTCTTTTTTTTTTTGACAATGCAGATTTATTGGAAGCCAAATTTATTTCACATCAGTAATGGGAAATTGCTTGCGAAGAAAAATAAATTCTTGTTAACTTAGTTGTGCTTTTTCAGCAAATGATGAAAATAAAACAGTGGCTTTTTTCTCATAGAATATTTTATTATAATACTTAAACTGTTGACTGTGGCCTTGGTTTTACAGTATGAACAAGCTTTAAAAAATTCACTAGCTAAGTGATGTAGATTATAATGAAATCAAAATATTTTTTCAAAACTTAAAATATGAAACTGAAGATACTTTAAATTTTCTCCAGATTCCATTACACACACTACTTCAAAATAACTAACATTTATCATCCACAACATGAAATATACATTACGACTTCATAAAATGATTCTTAATAATGTTTCCTTTTATAATGACTTTTTCCTTAAACACTTATCAAGTTGCTACTAATATTCTAATTAACAAACAAAGTCTATACTTTTCTTATAAAAAAATCAATGCTGTCTTAAAGAAAAAAATATGCTCTGATTGAACAACAATTGTTTGTTGGTGATTGAATAGTGCTTTTTATTTGAACACTTGAAAATATAATAGTCTTACATTAAAAACGAATGTACATAAATAAATAAAATCTGCCACCAATCTTACACCAGCTGGTGTTTATATAAGTTGGAACAGAGAGCACTAAATGACTGTTCAAGTTGCAGTGACACTTATTAACTTGCCTTTTCATTAGTGTTCACAGATTATCACCAAATCATGCAAATATTGTTCTGTCTACATTTATATACATCTTTCCTATTCAAAACGTATTTGATTCCAAAATAGATCACAGTGGTTGACTGTAGTGGATTTCACACTATAGCACACAAACATAAGTTGAACATTGAAATTTTGATTTTGAAATAATTAATTACAAAAAAGATTAAGTTGGTTGAAGGTTCAAGAAGTCTTGATACAAGATGATAAAAACCATATAACCCGAGCACTTTCAAAAGGTGGCCCTTTCTTCATCAGGGGCAAACTGTTTGAAAGCGCTAGGGTTATATGTTTTTTATCATCTTGTAATTTATGGTACAATGATTGTTAAAGATAGAAACTACCAACAAACATGAGTCAAACATTTAAAAATCTTCAGAAAAAAGTGCTTGGCCATTTTTAGGTACGATGTTTGTTTTTTTTACTAACAACTAAATTTGTCATTTTTTGGTAATGAAATATAGAAATATATATTTTCTAATAACCTACTGCATAACTTAAATTTTAAATCTGTCTATATCATATCTAGCAAATTATGGATAATTTTGGCTTGAATATTTTGAACTTGAACATAAAAAATTATGAAAACTTATTGGTTGTAAGAGTTCAGAGGTTTCAAAGGTAACTTAACTTCAGTATATGATCTTTGATATAAAAAACAATATAGGTCAGATAAAACCAACAAGAAATTTCTGAAGAGTTACATATTAAATGTACATTTTACAAAGGGAAATTAATCTACGCATAAATCTGTAGCAAGTGGCATCATTAGGATTATCTGAGCACCATGAAACAAAATATGGCTCACGTTGAGACATTACCTTGTGCTTTTTAAAATTTTGAGAAATTAATTAATACTTCAAATATAGTGCAAATTATCCCCAAAGGAACAAACTCACAATTCAACACAATTTTATGTCCAAAACAGCTAAAGAAATTAATTTCTATGCTCACCTCTACTGTCTCAATCAAACTTGTGTCTTGGCGATTTTATAGGTTCAATATATACTGAATGGCTTCAAACTTAGATCAATCAAATCTTTAAATTAATAAAGCTTAACATAATCCTAGTTATGTATACCAAAAAAAGGACATAAAAATGCAAAAACTCACTATACTACCAAGCTATAAATTTAGAAAAGCGACTGTAATAAGAAAGTTTGAAGGAAATAACTAAAAGTTGCCAAAAAGTAATTAGTAATTCAGTCATTAAGTGGGTTTTTTGTTTTAATTTTCCATAAAATTTTGCATATTATAAAATGTCTAGTACCACCTCCCACTTTGAAGGTTGAAAATGTGCAAAATTTTCAGAGTTCTATGAAAAGTCCTCTGGAAACCAAAACAGACTGACACAGTTGAAATCTTATCTAAACATTACAAAATATAATTTCAAAAATGAATGGTGTTGAAAAATAAACTTATGATTAACAGTTTATAATCCTGTCAAATTAATAGAGAAATAAATTTTCAACAAAATGCAGCTAAAGAATTTTTCCAGTAATGTGTGTTGCAAGAACAACAGAATTTTATACATTTACAAGCCAAAATCTTGCTCTTAGGAAACAGGTAGGATACCTTGTGGCTAATAAAAAGAAAAAAAAAAGTTGAATTTATCGTGAACTGTTCACAACAATAGGAAGAAAAACACTGTAGTCCTTGAATAACTTATATTTTCTGCAAAGAAAAAACATATGCATAAAAAGTTTTTAATGTTAATGATTTTAAAACTGATTAAAAGTATTAAACAAAATGTTTGATACATTATATTGCAATGAAATCTTTATGCACATAAATAGGTAAATCTAATTTAGTATTACTCATTTTATCAACTAAAACACAAATTTGCTTCAAGTGCACTTTGATCACAAGTTAAAAATTTCAGAATAAAACTAACTTTACACCAAACCTACTGCAGCATATTGTAATTTTTCATACGGACAGTCTGTTTTTGAAGTGGAATAATCATTATAGCTATTTTCATTTATATAAAATAATCTAGATCCATATTGAAATTACATTTTGAAGCTACATTAAGTATAACAAAAAAAAAAGATTTTATCTTAATACCTGTCTTGTTTAACCTGATTAATAGGTCGGGGCATTTTACAATGAAATATTTTTACTAAAGGGTTGCCATTAAGTTATTATGGAATATAATAATACAAGTTCATTTATCACCTTCACATTTATTTTTACATATTATAAATGCAAAGTTACAGTAATGACTCTTTAAAAAAACTTAAGGTACACAAGTGTATCTCTTATATTTCAATCTACTCTGTTATCACATAAATGGCAATACAATGGTGAAAAAATATTTCCTTAAGAACTCTTAGGCAAATGGAAAGAATCTTAAACCATTTTTAAGGCTTTAACATGTTAAATATGATGATATGTTGTACATACTGCAAAATAAAGTCATGAATTTAAGCAATGTATCAGGGACAAACAAGCTGCTATCCATTCACTTACAACTGTACATAACATGTAACAGTACGAACATACACAGTTTATTTATCATCATTTTTTACAAGAACAAATCCAATCTTTAGTCTTAAATGCTACACTTATAATTTTCAAATCTTTTTGGATACTTATTAACTAAAAATTTAAAGCCTCTTTACCAAAGCCACAATGAACTCTATAAAAAAAAATGAATTATATATATAGATACACAAGTATTTACAATGACAGACAAAAATCATATCTTCAAAAACTAAATAGTAAAAAAACATTAAAAAGAAAATGAGACTGCACAACCCCTTGTAGTAGTCAATTCTAATGGTAGAATGGTACAGATGTACAAAAATGTGTTACTTTTATTTTAGTGTCTCATCTGCATTTAAGACGTATCTACAGATGCCCGAGATGATGATAAAAAAAAACTTGTCAGTAAGTAAAGTTTGAAGAGAAATACACTTTGTTGATGAAAATATTTTTTAGGACAAAGCAGATCACATCAGAAATGAATGAGCAAGATATGCCACTGTCAGTAGTAAAACATTTCAAATATAGACACTGTTAACTTGAGAATAAGATACACATGTAAATCTCTCTCTTCATGTGTTATGCAAATGCCAGGGCCTGCATGACAGAATGTTCCAGCATCAATGGTATGCACTATTTCTTCTCATTCCCAAAACTGAAAACTAATAAATCAACACACAATCTGGAGGTTTTCATGGTTAGTTCCAGCTAAACATCTATCAAACCTTATCCTACAACACTGTCAATTCCATCCATTTTCTTTAATCATGTGAGCCAGCTCGATGATGAACTTTCCCTCTTTGTATTTCTGACTGGATTCAAAGGCATGTTCCTGATAATAACCATTTTTTGTTATTTAATCTTCAAACAATCACTATATTTTTCATATCATCATCAACATGTTAAAAAGTGTACATATCAGGTCTCAACAAATATTTTCAGATCTAGGAGCCAGTCCAAAAACTTAGGAGCCAGGTCTGATATAGAAAAGTTATGGAAGACATACAGTTTTACACTAAAAAACGGAGAGTTCATTATTAAACTTTATTATATAACATATATTAAAGTTAAATTTCAATATGTGCAATTATTAAAATAGTAGACTAAATACCTATAATTCAGGTGGATTCATGCAATGAATGAAAGTAAGATAAAAATAATCACTGTGATATTGATAGGCCAAGCAGGTTGTTTCAGATTAGGTCTAATCTACTCATCACTACAACACTGTACAATGATAAGCAAGGGCCTTTTGGTGTGCCTAACCTAACTTCACTACTGTTTGTACTGGGAACTAGGGGGCTATATTTATTTACTTTCACAGCAATGAGTGCATGCTAATGATCATATGATATCAACAATCACTTGATAGTATTGCCTGAACTAACTGCCTTTGGTTCTGTCTGTGTCTAAACACGTGCAGTGATTAGTTCAATTAAGAGAAAGAAGAAAAACAAAATGGCGCAAAACTAGCAATGTGTTGTGCAACCACAGCACTTCATTCCTGAAAGGAAAATGAAGTGCTGAATCCACCATTAAAATCCTAGAAACAAAGCTCAATTTCGGACTCGAAAAACTACAAACTAGTTCCACACTTCCAAGAGTCCAGAACTGTTGTAGATTCAAGTTTAGCAAATCCCTAGGCAAGAATAAATTGGGAGAAAATATTAGGCACCACGATGAAATTTTAAGTTGCCATGGCGACCTAGTGCCCAGGACTTGTTGAGACCTGGTATGTAGTGAAGTGTGTGTGCAACTCTCTCTCTCTCTATATATATATTAATATATATATGTGTGTGTGTGTGTGTGTGTGTGTGTGTGTGTGTGTGTGTGTGTGTGTGTGTGTGTGTACATAATTTACGGCAAAACATTTTGTGGTGTAAAATTATATTTTATCCATATGATTTGATTTATTAGTGTTTAACAGTAAAATATAATTGATCAAATTAGTCTATACAGTATGCTTGGCATTGTATTTTATTTTGATGTGTACTACTAGAAGATACACAGATTGTTATTCTATAATACTCTGGATGCAAGTAGAAATAATGTTTTCTACAAATGGATTTTCCAACACAAAGATTTACAATAAGTGACCATTGGATTGCTAGTAAAATATTTTTTTCTATGGCTTATTACTGCTATGCTTTGTTATCTCTATACATATTTTACACTTGTAGTCTTTTTTTTTAGTTAGTGTAAGATCAGAGTGATCACTTAAAGGTTTGCAGATTAACCGCCCAAGTGCATGGGGGATCAAAGTGCATATTTCGTGACCTTTTATTTTCTACACAGTTACATTTAACATTTAATTAAATTTACTATCAATGTCATATTAGTAAACTTGGCATCAAAATGTAGTTCATAATTCAAATGTTATTAAAAATTTTAATTTCTTAATTTCAAATAGAAATATTTAAAAAAATTCTCAGTCTTCAATTTTCTGTATCACATGACACTTCTTTGCTCCAAATTGCCCATTTTAGATTTTCTTTCTAACCCTATACGATTTTATGAGTTTGACACATATTACACATTTATAGTACAGGTTCTGCTAAGACTAACAGAATTTATTTAGTCCATTTATGGTTTAGTTAGAAAGTCAGTTAAATTATAGTAGTTTAATTAGGATATTTTATTTCTTATACATGTTAATATTTTGTGTGCTAAACTGCATATCTTAAATAAATGAACATTTTCTTCACAACCATTATCATCACAAAAAATTAGGCTCAGAGTACCTAGCCCCATAGGCAATAAAAGCCCTTAATTCACATTTAAGTACTACAATTCTCTTTTATATTTGTATATTTTTTATTTATTGTTATACAAATAATTTAAATGTAAAAAAGATTATAAACTTGTTAGGTACGATAAGAAAACATAAATGAAAAAAATTAAATAATTATTCATGATATCATGTGCATGTAGAAAGGCAATGTGCAAAGTGTGATTGTAATTTGATCATGTGTGCTGATAATGCAATCCTTTATTTACACAAAGCTCTCCTGCTGTACTAAATGGGTTTTGCTTTGCTCTGAGAGGGTCTAGATGCAGCCCTATAGCAATAAAGCTAAATTACCCAGAGATTTAAAAACCTTATTAGTTTGGGCTATAAGAATAAAATAGCATGTCACTGTCTGTTACAATATGTAATCATTCTAAAAGGACAAAAGGGTAATTTAGGTTTATTTTGTATTTTTCAACTTTATTTTACCTTATTGATTTTTACTGTGGTAAAAAATGTTAGGACAGAAAAAATAACAAAATATAAAGGGAGGGTTCTAGAGGTTATGCAAATGAAATACAAAAACTGTAAGATGACAATAAATATTTCTATTCTTAACATGAAGATCACCTTGCACTCACATTAACTCAGTAGAGGCTTTGTAAAGTCAGAGACAAATCTTTTATAAAAATATTCTATTAAAAAATATTTTTTTTTTTTTTTTTTTTTACAAGACTTGTAATGTTTATTAAAGCTTGCTAATTTTTTGTGAAGGTGCACTTATTATATTCAAAGTTATAGTATGTATGATTCCAAGGTTACATGGTCAGTCAAAGTGATCAAGCCCGAATATAGAGAATTAATGAGTTTTTCATTTGCATTTCATATGGCCTGTGTAATTTTTCTTAATATGCTTATGCCATAAGTTTGTATCAAATTTATATTATCTTACATGAACCTTCATTCAAAGTATCAATTTATTACTTTTTTTTTAACAATCTGTGAATGCTATGCCTGCATAGTTAATTTTTTAGGTAATGATCTTTTATTCAGTTGGATCAGTCTAATTTCTTTTACCATAGTTTAAGAGTTCTCTGGCAAATCCATATTTTACGTAGCTGTTTTCTTCTCTTCTATTGTATTTCTATTAATTTCACCAACTGCCAATAATTTGATGTTTTTGGGTGCTTTTCTTGAATCAGACTGAACTTCTTATATTGTTAGTTGTAATTTTTTTAATGTTTTAAACAATTTTATGTGGGATTTTTTAAATTACTTTCCTGTCACATGTAAGTAACTATGTTTAGTTGTTTGTATAAACATCAAAATTGTTTTCCTTACAGTTGTTCAATACTTATGAATTTATACATGCAATGCAGATCTCAATATTGTTAACAGCATTCAGTAGTTTCTACAAAGGGTATTAAATCAATAACACTCAAACACTAAGGACAATGAACATAGAGATAATATCTAGCAATGATCCAACTTTTAAATTGTTACAGAATGTGTCTGTGGAGTAATCATAATTTGTTTTGCAGTCTAGCAAAATAGTATTGTAAATAAAAACAAAAGGTACAGAATCTGCAAAGCTAAGAATTTCAATGTTACATCTCTACAAGTACCTTAATTTCAAAATAATAAGATTTAAAAAGAAAAGTTCCTGCCTTCATCTCTGTTAAGCCATGTCTTTCTGACTAATAAAGAAAATAACATTGTGGACCTGTTGAAAACTATCAAAACAAAATACTTTAGTATTAAGAAAATTACCAATAAAGTACGACAACTACAGGAAAAATTTTAAGAATTTCAGTTTTATGTTGAATAACTATTGTAAAACTGCTTATAAAATTACTTAATGAGATCTGGAGTAAATGAGATATTTCATTCAATGTTTATTTAAATCAAACTAAGTTATTGGTAAACATCCTAATATTAAGTTTAAAGTAAAATTTTTAATCCACAGTTTAAGTGTAGAAAGGTAAATGTATTTGATCAACAACTGTCTGATGTGTTATTGATCAAGTAAAGAAATGTGTTTGGAATCTGCAATGTTTGTTTATGGTAAAGCTACTAAGGATATTTACTTCTGTCCTTAATTTTGCATCCACAGCCATCTCTATGGCTACTCTCATTGAGTAGTAGGATTGACCATCACATTATAATACTCCTACAGCTGAAAAGGAGAGCATGTTTGGTGCCAAGTTTTGACCCTGTAACCTGCAGCTTGAGAATAGAGTGCCCTACTCACCAGGCCATATCAAGCCAAATGTAAAATGCAGCTGCCTACCAATAAAATGTTTATTTTTATTTCGTAAGACAGTTAAAAAAATATCAAGAAAACTCAATTGTGTGTAATAAAAAGAATTAATAACATACACAGTCTATATTCGTTTAAATAATGTTTTAAATGCTGTAGATTGTACAGTGTAGAGCAAAAATTAGCTATAATTGAAAGATTACAATTTAAATTTTTTTGATATAAAGATAAAAATTATATGTATGGATAAAAATTGAGATATTGCTTTTTTATATTTTTTTAGATTATTGAAAGTGGAAAGTATATGCTGTAAAAACTAAAATTGTACCATTCTTAAGACCTAATGCACCTGAATAACTTGAGTGTTAATGGTGGCACATACCTTTATAATTTGAATAATCAGCCTGTGTGTACGTGTGTGTGTGTGTGTGTGTGTGTGTGTGTGTGTGTTAATGTAGTAGATCATTTTGTCATTTAAATATGTACTTAATTATTTTATTGTTATTCTCAATAATTTAAAAATAATTGACAATGTAAGTGTTAACTTACAGGACATTTACAGTTGACTCTTGGCTGATTATATGCTAAATGTTGTGTTTAGTCCTTTATGAATTAGAGCTCACACTCCAATTAAAGTTGTTTTTAGCATTTAAAAGATTCTTCATAAAAATTTCTAAGTAACTAAATTATTTATTAGTAATTTTCCATATTTAATTAGCAATTTATATGTTTTTGGTGAGAAAAATGATGTTTTTACAGATGCTGGTTTATTAAAATTAACTAGAATCAGACTTATAAAATGCAATTATGGTTTTTGTAAAACTAACACGATCCATTCTAGACTTAACTTGCAATAAACGTGGATCCTGAATGATACAATGACAGCATACACATTTACCAACTTTAATTAAATATTTTGTACAGAAATGAAATAAAACAAAACAGGATTAGAGATAAGAGGTAAAAAAGCCAATACATAATTATATACAATACAGTAAGTATATGCTTGATATTTTTTATAACAAAATAAAAAACACCATTCATGATACAAATTAACTAAAAACTAATTCCTGTATATTTAACTTTTTTTTTCTAATTTTATTTCAATGTTGAGTTTTATTTCTAAATTAATCTGCTGAGAATCACCTCAGAGTACACAATGTTTAGTAGCTTACATATTTCCAGCCCAATGTGGTCTTGCAGCATTCACAATAGATATCTGCAACAGCATGTAAACCAGTCAACAGCACCCTTTCTTCAGCTGGTCCACAGCCCACATTGACGCTATGTGATGCACATAAAGAAAATAAAATCATAATGACCAAGAAACATACATGCATATGTCCCAATGCAGATGCCAAAAATTATGAGTGTATAGTGTTTACAGTAAGCCTAAATTGGGTATAAATGAAATATTTTAAAATGAAATTACTTATTCTGAAGTTGAAATATTATTTAGTTAACCTATAAGTATGATTATTAACCCATTTTGCTTTGAAATTTGGAGGCAGCAGACCTGATGGTACTTTTTGTTTTAACTGAAACAGATAAAATAATTACTTATAAACCATATTAAAATTACATCTCTGTTTTAACACAAGGGAAGAAGTAACTGATACCATGTCTTGAAAAATGTCAGTAAAACATTTCAGATACTTAAACATTTATTACAGATAAAGAAAAGACAATCAAGAGATAAAATGTGATCAGAGTACTATTTCCTACTACACTTGCAAAACACAAGCATAAGAGAAGATCTGCATTTATTAAACAGCTTAAATTACGAAGCACTTTTCTTTCCTAATAAACTGTTTATACAATAGTGATCAGAGTGCCATTACAATTTTAGTTTTAAAACTTATACTTTAACAACAAGAAAAAAAAAGAAATTAAGTGTATCTCATATCAAGATTTATTCCTCCCCCGTATAAATGATACACTATTCCAGTTATACTTACACAGAGTTGAAGAGATAGGCACGACCCTGACTTCCTTGGAATGACTACATAAAAGAAAAAAATTCAAAATAGTAAAATCCTTCATATTATGTTTCATCTCAGTTTACTATTTCAATGTCAAAATTATTTGTCTAAATATGATACCAAAGAGTTAATTTACACCTGTATAAAAAAATATACATTGAGGTTGAGCTGTAGCAAAATGATATGTATTATGATACATAAATCATGATATTATGTCAGCTGATTTTTGGTATTGCAACAACCTGTGGGACAATTGGTTCATCACGTTTGATTAGTGGATTAGAATCCGACAAAGTTGATGTTAAAGAGTTGCAAGGACATTAAGTAGCATACCAATTGTGTTAATTTCTAATTGAAAACTTGGGGAATGACATTTCAATTCAAAACCAAGCACTGCAGGGATCATGTATATATATAATGCTTGTAACAATATATTGCCATTATTTTGATGAGGCTAAGTTTTTCATACATGTGCAGCAAGTGATCATAGCTACAGATTGAGCATACCATCCATATAATAGACAATTTCACATTCTATAGAAGAGTTGGCACTGATGGCCCCATGTGTCGTGGGATCTACAATGCCATGGCCACAATACTATAAAAATATTGTGAGGGAAAATATTGTGATTTATTGGAACAATAACAAATCACTGCAGCACTACACTGAGAACATGAAATTCTGACCCAAATCATCTCTTGTGACAGGGATTTGAACCCGCAACCCTCAGATTATGAGCTGAAGTGCCCCAACCACCTGGCCATGCCGGGCCCAGAACATGTGATTTACATTTAAG
>NW_013666412.1:32864-40150 GCF_000517525.1 Limulus polyphemus
GAGTTGGCTAAAATCCAAACAGTGATAGTTTAATGAAATTATAAGTACCTTTGAAATCAGCTCATCATGATTGGCTAGGTGGGCTCTGCAATGGATACAGCTGTATGTACGGTGACAGTTAGGTAAATAAGCTTGAAATGTTTTCACCATGGTTTATTCACTCACTAGAAATTACTCTTACACAATGGTTTGACCATCAAATGTGTAACTTCAAGTCTTAAATATTCATTACCATTTGACTGGAAAACAAATATCACACAAAATCCTTGAAAAAAATCCAAGAACGCAAATAATTAGATGCATCCACACTTCTTTTCATATACATATGTTAATGCTCCTCCTATGAATATAGAAAAAAATACTCATATTAAATGCTTTTCGAAGTAAAAAGAATCTACATACTTTACCTACAAGTACTTTGGACATTCTTTTTTCACTTTAAGTCTAACCATAACAAACTGTTAGTATGTTTCCTTTTTCAGCCTGAAACAGTTTATAAAATGAACAATAATTAATGTAACCTTTTTACACTAGTCTCAATTAACTTTTCTTTATTATTTCAAAAGATATTTTTAACACTGTGTGCATAGCAATTTAAATTTACAAACGATTAACAATACATATGAAAAACAATTTCTGTGTACATACATGCAAATTATATTAATAAAATACAAAAATATCAAATGAATTATGTTTAGAAATATATACATTGAATTAAAAACAACTGTACATTATTTAAGAAATTAAGAAGGGACAATGTAGTCACTATTTAAAACAATAACAAGTAACAATTTTTTAGTTAGTAAATTTTGATAAAACTAACTCTGTTGATGTAAAAATAATAATCTAGATTTTTGCACAAAAATTGTCAACTCTTTTCATTACAACGTTGACTGTGTATGTAGTCATACTCAACTATATTCTGTTTTCTGTATTCTAGGGTGTTTCCACATAAATATTTAAAACCATTTCTAACCAAATGAATGTACATTACATTAAAAAAATAGACAAAATGTAATACACCATAAATAGAATCAATCTATTTCCATTTTATTAAAAGATAGAAATTGTATGTGATGTGGTTCATAATTACAAGTTTTAAAGGAATTTTGACAAAACACCTGTTCAGAACCAAACAGGTTAGTAGTGATGAACTGTGTATTACAAGTACAAGCTTCAAAACCCTAGAAATGTTGTTGACAAAATTTATTCTTCTCTAGAATTTCACTTATACTTAAAAAACAAAACAAAAAAACAATTTTATACTGACAATATTTTATTAGAATTTATATTGGGCCACTTTGAAACTCCAATGACTTGAATACAAGTTTTTACATTTCCTTACAATATTCTCACTTCTGGAAAAACCTGCTATTGCACAGACGTGTGAAATTTTGACAAACAAGTAGTTTATATATGAGATCAAGACAGACTTGGTTGTTTATAAATAAAAAAAATGAATCATCACTATCATAATTAATTTAGAAAATATTTCTAAAGGATGAAAAACTGATTTTTTTTCTTGTTATCAATCAAAATATTTTGTAGCAGTTTTAGTGTGAATTTCTACTTAAGTACAAGGCAATTTACTGACTTCAAAAAGGAGTCCAACATTTATTGTGGAAATATTTTGTTAAACATGTATTGAAATGTCAAGCATGAATTCACACTAGGTTTCATAGCATTACTGTACTTGATGTACAATTCGTGTTAGATGTCCAATCATATATAACTTACAGTTTATACAACATACATACATATTAGTGTGGGTTTGATTTTACAGGAATGTTTTAATGTGTAAATACCACATGAGCACAATGGTTATAACTTCATATGAGAGTAAACAACTGAAAAAGACATCTTTTTATGGTAAAAATAATGATATAATCAAATTATCTAAAAAAAAATACCCAAGCAAAGATTTTTAGACCTTCAATAAAACAATTTGCGGTTGCTACTAAATATATGGCATTACATCTCTCTCTCTCTCTCCCTCTCTCTCTCAAAAATTAATTTTACAAATAACAAAAAATCATAAAGTAATTACATATTATGTATGTCATAGTAAACATTTTAGAAAACTTATCCAGAAAGGCTTTAGTTGACAAATGTAAGACAAATTACTTTAAGCATTTGTATAATTTATGAGGTTTCACTCCCTTTAGACCTTTTACTGTCCTCAATTCTTTTTAAGTCCTCAATCTTTAAAACAAATAGTTAAAATCATATCCTAAAACTATCCCTGCTTAACACTTAAGCATTTTAGCTGAAGTGTTTAATAATTATATGTATATACCTTACTAAGATAATTTTGAGCCTGTGTGAAAAATAATGCCAAATATCATTTCAAGTTGAAACTTAAATTTCTACATTTGATTAAATAATGTGTATGTTTAAAGAATATTAGTTTTAAGAAGCCAACACTATTCAACATCAAATTTCTAAGATTTCAAAAACAATTAATAATACACTAATTTCTAATTTGTTTTTGTAAACTAGCTCAATTCAGGACCATTTGAACATTACCTACTTTATGTTAAGATATTGTAAAGAGATGTCTTTGTTTCTTTGCAAACTTTAATAGCCATGAAAATTAACTTAAGTCGTGAACAATTTTTTAATTTGAAAATAATACTCAATTAAAACTACACATAACTTGATAAATGTCAAAATCACAAGATTACTATCATCAATAAAATATAAAATAACAAAAATAATCCCACGAACTTGTAAAAACAAAATATCATTTAATAAATGCACGTTTAAATAAATATTTCACCCTTCATTTTATATTAACTTGAAAACTTTGTCAAAGGTCTGGTCTTTCATAGGCTATTCTGAAAAAGCATGTTAATCATATTTATATATTATCTTAAAAAAAACAAACATACATTTTCACTATAAACCAAAACCATCAAGAAACACAATTAAGAAATTTGAAAACTACTTCAAAATCATAGTCAGAGTTTCACAACATTTTTTTTTGTAGTTACTGAAATGTACAAGATTGTTTCTTCTAGATTAACATACCAGGAGCATTATTCTTTGCAAATAGAACCCTGTTAAACAAGGTAACAGTGAGAAGGTTCATCTATACCAATATATAAGTAAAAGCAGAGCCACAATCTAATAACTTCTAACAGAAAAATGAAAAAGACCAATTCTATACATTGGGTGATAAACTTTCCTCTAACATCTCTGTCACAAAACCACATACTTTATGTATGCCATTTTGTGAAGCAAGCAAGATCAACAATATGCATTAAGCATCCAATTTTTGCTGGATTCAGCTTCAGATGGTTGTGAAGCCAGCTTGCACATAACAAACTTTACACATATACACATGCTTATTGTATTAGTTGTCTAGCTCAGATGACCACCTTTTAAAAAAAACAAATTATATAGCAAAACTAGCCATAAGTTTTGAGACAAAAACACAGTGGCTCGCAGATGCTTTGTTTATTGACAAGTATAGCCATCACTAAATGCATTACTGATAAAAAGAAAAGCATCACTGTTTATTGATAAATTTAATCACTATCACTATTACACAGCAGCTATGAGAGTCACCCCATATGCTTATAAGTCTAATCACTACCAATTATTTTAGTGAAAGTTCTACTGTACAATATGTTGTATATACACCCAAGTCCCTTGACAACCACATTGTAAACATGTTACTAAAGGTTATGAATCAAGTCTACTGATCAATATCACACTAGAATAATGCTTATGTTAAAATTCCAAAAAACTTAAGCTTAGATACTATGAAGCTATTGAAAAAATAAGATTAAGCCAGAGTATCTGAAAAAGTCAATTTTCATGTGTTTGGTTCAACTTACTCACTGGGCAAAACCCATTAATCATGTTAGCTTGTAAAGATAAATCTCTGTCTCCAGTGAAATTGCCAATTTATTGCCCTAATTCTACAAAATTGATGTAAGGCTGTTTAATAACAAAGGCACTGCATTTTCAAGAGATTCCAAATAAGGTTTGTGGGTGCACAGAAAATTGCTGGACTTTTAACTATAATTGAAAATTGACCAAAATGTGTGGTAAATGTAACGAATCTTAAAGAAACAAACTGAAGTCTTAGGGAAATATTATTCAACTAAGTTAGAGTATGAAATGTCTTAAGGTAATCCCTTGCCATTTACTACATCATTTTAGGATTAATTTTCATTACAAAGGTTAGCAGGAGATACTGGTAGATGAAAATCAAGTTTATAAACTGTTCAATCCCTTTATTATGGATAAGCCCATAGTTATTATCAGAGTTAAAAACTCTTACACTTTGATTCCTAATAACTACTGATTGACAATATACTATAAAAAAAAATTAAATCTGTTTAAAAATATGGAGTATTTATATAATTAGTTAGAAGTTTGTTGAAAATGCTGCAAAAAAAGCTCCAAAAGCAAAAAAAAAAAACTTTAACGGAAACTTACATGAAGTCAGAAATACTGCTCTTGTATCTAGCCACAATATTTGCTTAAACAAAGAAATATATCTTGATCTATTTACAAAGTATGATATTAAATTTAGTTATAGCAAGGCTATTGTGACCTTGTAAAACACATTGGCAAATTCTCCTTTGCAGTACTATGTGCAGTTATTGGTCCTCCACAGAAAGGATATCAGCATGTTGGAAAGTGTGCAAATACAGGCAGTGGAACAAGAATTATACCTAAATTAAGTGATATAAGTAATGGGGAGAAGCTTACTGCATCAAATTATTTTTCTTTGGAACATAAGAGAATACATAAAAGGCTTCATTCCAGTGTTCAAAAACGTTAAGAGATTTGGGCAGTTTTCCAAAAGTTGGTCTGTTTAAGTAGTAGAATGAAAAGGTTAGAAAAATAAACTTGAAAGTTAATGTTTTTAAATTTGGAAACCTCTTACATTGGTAACATTTTTTTTTAAAAGTTATAAATTTGTAGAAAGGTTTACCTGATAATGTGTTATAAGCATGCTAGTAGTTTGAATAACTTTAAAATTTTGATGGATAGGTATGTGAACGTAAAAGAGACATTTGACTTCACTTTCTTATTTTGTTACCTTATTTTTTGAGTGAGGGCATTGACTTGAGTGGACCAAACTGTCAGACATCTTGTTGTTGTTGTTTTTTTTATCTAATCTTAGTTTTTCATAGCCCATAATAGCCATTCAGTTTATTCTGAAACATACCATTTCCACAAACACCATGTTCCCTTCTTATCCCCCACCCCATATTGTTTCATTTAACCATTGGATCTTGTTCAAGCTTCCCTAATGTGAAAATACTCCTGAAAATAATTACTCGATGATAACTTGGAACAGAAATATACTCAAGTGTACCATGTTCAGTGTATTGGAGTTTTGTTGTACTGTAAGTGTATCTGTTTTTTCTTAGTGAGATACTTACATGTGTATGTGTGTGCACGCATTCATATACATGTATTTTTATCATTTAACATTACTTTCACTCATAATTTCTTAGAATTACTTACTAGTTTTCTCCTGTTGATGATGTGGTTGCTCAACCAGCTCTTTGAACAAGAAGACTAGCTTGCTGGTTTGCCAATTCTTCTGAATGACAACAAAGTTAATGCAAATAAAATAATAATAAATAAATAATTAGTATTAGAAATAAAAAATATGGTATTATTAATCTTTACCTTAAAAATCTGATTTGTCAATGAATAAAAAAAAATGATAATAATTACGATTCACTTAGTTAAGCTACTTCTCACCATAGCAATCACTGTTCATGAAGGTTGATAATATAAATAGCACCTACACCACTATTGTGTTTCTCATATCCCAGCCAGTCTGGCGAGCCCTGCTACTGGGCAAAAGGCCTTGTTGGGACCGGATATGGCAGATACAGTGTGGTTGATGTAACATATTCTTCTTTACTTTCACTTGTAAGTTCCTAGAATTAAGTGCTATTGGATGTTGTTATAGTAGAGCTTATTCATTCAACAAATAATTAAAGGGGAAGAACTTTATAATCAGTACCTGATTATATACATACAGTACCTGAAAATTGTGTTCTTCTAAGTTTTTATGATAATGCACATTTTACTGCTAAGTGTCATTTCTAGTATCTTAAAAATACATAATTTTTCCTTGTAGATCTTTAAATCTAGCATATTAGAATTAGTTATGACTAGGAATCACATTATTAAGGAAGGTGGTAGTTTTGTAGCTTACTGGACAGAAAAGAAAGTATGTTATGTATGTATAACTTCTTTCTTGCAAATAAATGCTTGTGGTTTATATAGCACAAGCAAAAGTACCCATCCCTAGTGACAGGAAAAGTTTAAGTTAATCTATCAATTTAAGTTATTTCATGGACTTTAAAAGGGTTAATTGTGTTGCTCTCGTGGTTTTACTCAGAGCCAAAGCTCTGAGGTACTTGTACTATCCGCCACAAAAAGTCATTGTTGGGCATTTCAGTTGTGCTAAGAGCCACTCAACAATAACATACGGTAAATCTACATTTTTATTATTTTAGTTACATCACATTTTGAAATGTGAATGACAGTGTGATTAATTTCTAACAATTTAGTGTAGAATATCCTGCTTGTGAAATAAAATTTGGCATCATCATCATTCATTCTGTTTTCCTGACATTTCAAAAGTGAGTGTTGAGCTCTACCTGCATGCATATCTTTTCAAAAGGGGAGACAGATGAATGCTCGGACAGACACCATGGTTCACAATATATATAAGATAGGTGTGTGTATTCGGTATGTTTCACTGTGCAGTGAAACATACTGAATACAATTAGTAGGCTTGATACAGAAGAAAATATTTTTGTTATAAAGAAATAATTGGTTACATTTCTACTACCACTATCCTCAAGTTCCATAACATTTCTCTGTATATAGTTAACAAATATAATTCCTCCAAGCTATTAGTGAAAACATTATTGGCTCAAATAGGCACTACAAAAAAAAGCACCATTTTCAATTTCTGCCACTTAATTCTCTCTGTTTTTGTCACATCTTCATCATCTGACAAGAAAATTCTAGTCCTATGTTTCCTTTGTGTTTCACCATGGTGGTAACTTTCAGAATATTTAATTAGAAAATCCTGTACTAAAATAAACTTTAGGAACAATTTTAAGCATATTGTTATGTTTCTGTTTGTTTGTTAATTTCCGGTATAAATTCTTTCCGAGGAACGTCAGCGATACAAGTCCTTTCTAAAATAAAACTCGTTTATTCTTTCTCGATACAACTTTGCAATACACAGAATTACCACAGTCACTTTAACTTAACTACTTTTATAAACACAT